>NW_026692826.1:11195000-11364365 GCF_021218885.2 Marmota monax | reverse complement strand
ACATTACAGATGAATTTTAAATTTTTTGGTCTGGCCGCTTCTTCCATTAAAAGTAAAATATACTACCATTTAAATAAGGTGATATTCTAGATTTAGAGGGAATTTTACATCTTGGTAATGATGACTGTTATCAACTAAACAATGGTGTGTATGGTCAAGTCTTTTATGTTCTTTTTTCTATTTTTATTTTATCAAACTACCTGTTTTTAAATATGTATGCATGCAAAATATCATATGTATGTTACATCTACATAAAATTATGTGATGACTTACGTATTTGTCAAACTGATGTATTATGATAAAAATGCATTCTGGAAATTATTTTTCTCACCCTAATCCCTTTATCTTTCTCAACCTATTCTCCTTATATCTTTCTCAATGTAATTTGCCTTTTCTGCATGTCGTGAATTTTATCTGTTTGAATAAATACCACCATATCCTTATATGTTATTATGTTTCAGATATGCAGTAATTTTTATAAGCATATGCTTCTGCTGGGAAATGAAGACATGTTCTCAATAGCCAGCTTCTTTATAGAATTAGCAACTTTTACTCTCTGTTTTGTTCTTGAGAATTTATTTGCTTCATGTGTTTACTGATACTATTTAATTCTGTCTCACAGATAAGATTTTATTTGCCATTTTCAAATTTCTAAAGCTTTTATAATTATTTTATAATTATTGAACACTTATGTTTCCTTTTAAAAGGTGGCTATTGAAGTCTTTTCCCTTTTATTGGTATGAGGAATAAAATCAGAGCCATTTAACCACTGAACAACATACTACATCTTCTTTTTTAACATTTTTTTTATATATGGTCTCACTTAATTGCTTAGGGCCTCAGTATATTGCTGAGACTGTGTAAGAACTCACAATTCTCCTTCCTGAATATCCTGAGCTGCTATGAATATAGGATTGTGCCACCATGAATAGCTCTTACCTTTTTTTTTTTTTTTTGAGTTTCTGATTTTTACGTTCTTTTTATTTTTAATCTACTTTTTTGGTAACCATTTTTAAAATCAGGGATGCTTAACTACTCTGCAACATTCCCTGCTCTTTATATTTTATTTTTTTGAGACAGGGTCTCTAATTTGCTTATGGTCTGGATGAGTTGCTAAGACTAGATTTAAACTTGAAATCTTCTTGCCTTAGCTTTGTTTCCTCCTTTTTCATATGTCAGGCATACATTTTTGTCATATGTGAAGCAATTATTTTTTTCCCCAAATTGTTACTTCAGTTTGTACTCTTTAATGGTATGATATCATACATATAAATTGCATTTAAATTTTTTTACATTTAGTTATAAAGGTATCATTTAACTTTAAAAACAAAGAACTATACTTCTGTCTTTTAATATTATTATTATTTTATTATTTTAGATGATTAAATAAAGGTATGCCATACTACTCAGGCAAATTTAGAGTCCTTTCTAAAATTTTTTTTGAGTAAGCAGCACACATATTCATAAACACAGGCACATGAACACATGCACACACCACCATACACTCTTGAACATATGCACAACCCATGCACACAGTCATGAACATGAACACTCACAAACACTCATGAACACATATACATGAACATTGGGACAAAATCATATATATTCACACACATCTTGGACACATGCATATGAAATATGCACAGTCACACAAACACAAACTAATAAGAACATGCACTTGAACACATGAATGCATAATCAGAAAAAAACTCACTGAGAAATGCAGAACTCAGGTCATAATATTTCCGTCTAAACCTTTGCACTAAGAGGGGCCACCAATCTTATCTTGCCAAGATTTGAAGCTATCCTTAGGTTGACCCCAACAGCACCCCATCTACCCACTTCCACATCTCCATAAACCCAACCAAGCTCATCTAACATAGCTTTGAAGCTATATCCTTGGGGTGACCGCAGAAGGACACTACCTCCACACTTTCTTTTATTGTCTGCCTGAGGAAAGCTAAGGACTGCCAGAGAATCAACCATGCCCTAAGCAACTCCTGTCCATGAGCCTCTGACCTCCCTCTTTAAGACCATATTAAGTGGACTAAGACTGGAATATGTGTGGCTTGGGAAGGCCTTACTCAGAGTGAGAGTAATTCCTCTCAAATACAACCATACAGAAGAAAAAAACCATCTGCAGTCTATGCAGGCATAGTCATAGACTCAACTACCTGCACCACTGGTCTGGACACACCCACACCAATGATCACTTTATCTTTTTGCACATCACTGACTTCCAAACTCACGTGCTTGATCTCCCTTGCTCTCCCTTTGAAAAATCCCAAATCACCTCTGCACAGGTGAAAAGAAAGCTCACCTCCTTCTTCTACCATAAATAGTTACTGAATAAAATGTCTTCCCACTCCATAATCTTTTGTCTGGCTATTTATCTTTGACATCTCTGAAAGTGGAAATTCAGAAAAAGAGAAAAGGAAGTAAACTAAAGACAGGATAAAATTTGAGTTTGGAGTCCTTCTTAAGATGCTAATACTTGAGCAGGCCAAGCACTTCTGTAGCCTGGTGATAGGCAACAGCAAAGGCACAAAATATCAGGTCCTGGGTGGCCATTTACACCTGCACAGAGCACCTGACTGGTCATGTGCCCTTGGGCCAAAAGGCCAAAACAGAAGCCACCAAAAAGCCTCCTGTAAATATTATCTTTAAGGTAGAGTGACAACCAGGGAATGGTCTCAAGGTCATGGGTTTTAAGAAAAGAAGATAAATGCCAGCACATGAAGACCAGCTGAGGTGAAGAAAACATTTTACACTGCCTTGTACTCACCTGTGTTTCCTCTTCTACAGAAATGCTATATTTGCACCTGAGTCATATAAGAGTTTACTACATACAGTTCTCAATACTGTTTAAGTATATTAACACTTAGAAAATAAGCCACTAAAGCATGAATAAAAGCAAGTGATAAGGTGGCATCAGACCTTCCCCTAAGGACCCAGTGTGGCTCAGGGCCTGGGAGCCCTGGAGCATTCTCTGTACCATTCTAAGAGTGTGTCTCAGAGTCTCCCCTTTGTATTTCCTGGATTTCTCCCTGGAAACATGCAATCAACAACAACAATATGCTGTGATGATGAACCTTAGGGTCTCAATAATAAGCACTGCAAAAGTATAACCTAAGGCAGTCAAGGACACCACCAGCTTCCTTCTCTGCCCACAGGCACATTGCACAGCTATTGCCTCCATCTTTCTTTCTTTGCTTCAGGCTGACCTCAGTTCCGAGCTACAGAAGCTTCTACAGAGACAGGGGCCCAGGGAAAGTTCTTCTCTCCAAGAACCTCATGGGTGAAGTTAACTCTCAATGGTTTAGTGGTGCATAGGATCATCTACCCCAAACCTTCCCCAAACATACCCCTTAGCCCAAGCCCTAATTCTAACACTGTCACTGTCCACACATAGAGCTTAACCATCCCCCGCACCAACAGGAACTTAAACTCTAATAATCGGATGTTACTTCTCTAGTCCTAGACCAACCCCGCAAACCTTATCCTTAATCCTACCCAAACCTAACCCTCACTTTCCCTGTGAGTCCTTTGTGATGGGGTGGCTTCCCTTTAATGCCAGGCTCCCTGAAGAGGCTCTGTGGCCACCACAAGGTCTAGAGAGAGGGCTTCAGACCCTGGGCTCTAATGTCTTCAGCCTCCCCACCCAGGCAGTGTTCCCATCCTGGATGCCTGGAGCCTTTCCCTCCTCAGTGTCAGTGGGGTCGTGCTTGCCTACAGCTCTCTGAAAGGCCCAGGGCTGTAGGCCTCCTCAGAGCCAGCTTAATCTAAATGAAATACAGCTCTTTTCCTGCTCTGTCTGCCTCACTCTTTCCATTAACTGGCTTTGTTACACTTCACCATGCCCAGTTGTGGCAGGGCAATGAAATGGGGCTGGGGTATGCACCTGAGGGCTAGCACACTGGGACTTTCCAGGATTCCAGTTTTAGGCCTTTTAACTTAATTAACTGTCACTGACTATTCCTCCCACTTGGTCTCATAGAAGATAATAGAGGAGAAAATTCACTGCTTTGCATGGCATTTCTATCATTCTGTGCTATTTAGAAATAATTCAGGACGAACATATAAAGACTAAACCCTGTAGCTGCATTCTATGGTGCTGGGAGGAACACACCCTATGTGGCAGAGGGAAGATCATCTTGTGGAGGTGGAGTCAAGAGCAGCAGTGGTGGACTGGTTGAAGTTGTCTGGTAACAGACACAGAGCCTGGCACTGCCAAGCTCAACAACATGATGAGGCCCAGGTGAAACACAAAAATACTGAGCAGCACAGACTCATCTTACCATGTTTTACACAAGAGCAGAAGCCAACAGCTACAGATTTTTCTGCAAATCTTCACTATAGTGCACCGGTCACCAAGTATCCCACTGCAAACTATGTGTCTTAATGTACCAACAGCTTGAAGCTCAGCGTGTAGACTCTGCCCATCCAAGAAGCTCACCTGAAGAAGCTCAGAGCTGTGTGTGGAGGATTGTGCAATATTTTGAAATTTCAAAATATTATCTACTTATCTTTCAACATTATATCAAACATCAATTTATCAATATTTTATTTATATCAAGTTTATAGAAAAATTGGAAAACACATCTGGTTTTCTTTGAAGCTATGTTATATCACATAAGTGATGGCAATATACACCTACTTCTAACCTATTTTACTACATTAATTCTGCTGCTACTGTTGTAAAGTTTTAAGATGGACAGCTCCAGACTTGGTCGTGTGTGGTGAAAGTGATACATTAAATTTGAACCTAATAGCTGGTCCCAGGAAATACCAGCACACACTGTGGGTATTAAAAGACTCCTGGGTTCCCCCTTACCTTTCTTTCTTTCTTTTTTTAAAATTAGAAGTCCTTAGTTGCTTCATTAAAATGGCACAAATTGGTCTGATAATCTGAGAACTTGTATCTGTAGGTGGACAGCTCTTGAAACTTATTCTTCAGCTGCTCAAGTGCCCTTTCTTAAAACATAGATATTTTTCTGAAATCCTGTTTTTTTTTTTTTTTTTTTTTTTGCTTTTGTTGCTTATAGGATGAGAGGAGTTTAATTAGAAACATGTCTTATTTCTTTTGTTCAAAAAACAATTCATCTTTCTGGGCTTGAGACACTGAACAAGCATCTGCTGGCCTGGCTGAAGAAATCATGTTGCAAAAAACCCAATGTAAAACCTTACTGGGATCCTGTGACTGCAGAACATTTCTCACATGAGAGAAAGCCCTACACTGATGAGATTGTGTGGGACTGGGAACCCTGGAGCATTCTCTATATCATTGTGAGAGTGTGTCTCAGAGTTTCCTTTTTCTATTTCCTGAATTTCTCCCTGGAAACACCCAATCAAAAACAACAATATGCTGTGATAATGAGCCTTAGGACTCAGTTTTCTGGGACCACAGTTTTCTGGGGCCTGTCACCATAATGGTATATCCCTTCAGAGTGACAATAATGACTCCTGAAACACCCTCAGTGTGCAGTGGACTGCTGACCTTGCTTTTATCTCTTGTACTGACCAGGAGGACTGGTTGATTAATTTCTTCTACTCCTGCAGGTCTGAGACGCAGGCCAAGCTCATTCAAGCTGTAGCCTCACATAGGCTAGAATTTTCTACCTTCTTTTATTCTGTGAGGGTGAATGGTTAAAAGTTCTAAGAAATGTCTCTCTATATATTTTGGAGCATTTAATGTTTCCATTTTTTTTTAACTTTTCTTTCTTCCTCTGTGTTTTTGTTGTTTTTATTCCAGGCAATTTAAATACAAGTGAGTCTTAGAGATATATTTCCATGCTTATGACTTAGCACTAAGTCTTCAGAAAAAAAAAAAAAACGTTCTTGCTGCTGACATGAGGACACTGGCACCATCAGTGGTAGACAGCTCTCAGCTGGATATCTTTTGCTGATCTTGATCTTATGGATGTGATGTGCAATATGTGACAGTGCTGTGAGCTAAAGAGGTGTGGAGATGGGAGCACACACTAACATCACTGATGAGAACAAAGTGTAAGAAAACATACTGCTGTACTGATCTTTCACCAAAATACAAGAGTCCTGAGCCTTGATGCTACCAGAGGAAACTGCAGAGGACTAAGCAGATCCTCTGCAGGATGCTTGGAGACAAATAATCAGAAAGTGCTATCTCACATGCATGATGTGTTCCTAACACATCAGGTCACACAGGTCTGTAACAATAATCTGAGGAAGTGGCTCCCATGTGAGCTGGCACTCAGACCTGCATTGTTTGTGTGTTCTGCAGACATCTTGGAAACACTGGCCTCACAGACATCATTAGCATTGTGGGGATCAGAGCCCCAACTGAGGATTATGGTCTAGTGATATTTGTAGAGATTGTTTTTCATGGATTTGGTGCCATGTTTAGAATATGTATTCTTGAATGAAATGTGGCACAAGAGTGATTAAACACACACCTGAGATAAGAAGCTGATTTATTGTCAGGAGCCTGACAGGCTGCTCTGTGCAGAGAGAAAGAGAATAGTAGCAACTCACCATTTAATGTTACTTTTTATAGGCTGTAATCATGGAAGTGCATTAAGAGCAGATATAGTTATGACTGACATAACAAGCATCCCTTGATTTTGTGGAAATCAATTTTTTTTTAAATTAGGAACAAAACAGTCAGTTTTCCTATATCTCAAAAGGGGGAATGAAGATATTGACACATCATTTATTATCTCAAGGAGAGAACAGAGAAACCAGCATTTCCCCATCTCAAAGGCTGGTAACTCATCTCCTGTCTCTCAATGAGAGAACAGAGAGACTAACAAGTTACCAGACAAGTAGGTTTAATCTTGGGCTTGTTTCTAGTTCTTGAGAATAAAAAAAAATTTATAAAGTGTGAGTGGGGGAAAGCAAGATGTAATTATGCCAACAATAGTCATTTATCTTTTCTGAACCACTTTTTAAAAAACCTTAGGATAATTCTGTAGTACCTTGCTTTTACTTTTGCTGAAAGCATATTACTCTTGATTTTATTTTAACACAGTGTTTACAAAAAAATTGTACATTATTTCTAAAGTGAACAAGATTTTAAGTCTTCTGACATTGTTCAATAAAAAAATGTTTTTAGATAGAAAAGTCAGTTTATGATAATTTAGAGCATTGAAAAATTAGAACACTAATTGGATAATCTTATTATATGCAATTAATACTAAAGCTGATTTAAGAATGAATACTTTTTAAGAGCTGCCTTTGTACTCTCCAATTATTTCCTTTTATGCTTCATCTTTTTATAAGTTATTTCAATTGCATTGTAGGTTCATATGCTTAATAAAAATAAAATTTTACATGCTGTAAATAATTCTTAAAAAAATAAGAAACTGAAACTACAAATGATGTATAAAACAATATTGCTAAAATGCACAGAATCTTTTTTATAAGTTACAATTAGAGGCTGAAATGTAGCTTTGTGGTAGTTCTTGGTCCAATTCCCTGAATTAAAACATGACAAATGATAAATTGTGCAGTGCTACTAGCATGGTGTTTGGCATCAAACTTGCCAAAGTCAGTAACAGGGACTTGAAATCTAGAGACTACTATGAATATTATTTTATGTGATTTACCAGTTAAAGCTTAGTTTTTCCTTCAGAAATTGTAAAAACTACTGTGAGATCTTTATCTTCATAGAATTTGGATTTTTATTTTCATAAGATTTGGATGAGGCTAGATTTCTCTTTTCAATTAAGTTTTGCTAATTTTTAAAAAGCAAAACCTTAAAAACTACATTATGCTTCACAAACACTTCAATAAGCAGGCTTTATTTTAAATGTCCTTAGAGGTCTTAAGCACATAAATAGATTATAAACATCAAAGATATGCCACTGGCCAGTAATTATGTTTAGTATTAAATATTTTTGTTTAGACTTCAATATCATTGTTAAAAGAAAGTTAAACAAAGGAGTTCAAGGAGTTAAAAAAAAAAAAAAAGATTCACAGTCTGGGAGTACCAGAGTAGGGGTGCAGGATCACACCACACTTTCAGATTGAAACTAAATGCAAGTACACAAATAGCCCAATTGATTACAAAGTCAGCTTCTTAGGTTTCAGATGCTGTTTGTCTTTTTTGATCTTCCTGTCTTTATTGGCTGGAACTCACTGTTAGTCACGTAGCACTCTCCTAGCTAGAATTTCAGTCTTCTAAATAGTAAAATAGATGGCAAATGGAGGTTAATTTCTCTTTTTTTATTGATTTCAAAAATAAATTACAGTGAAATGTATTACAATTCTTATTACACAAATAAAGCAAAATTTTTCATATCTCTGGTTGTATATAAAGTATGTTGTCACCAATTTGTGTCTTCATACATGTATTTGGAAAATGATTTCTATCACATTCCACCATCTTTGCTAACCCCCTGCCCCTTCCCTTTCCCTTCCACCTCTTTGTCCTATCTAGAATTTATCTATTTCTTCCATGCTACCCCTCCCTACAGTACTATGAGTCAGTCTCCTTATATCAGAGAAAACATTTGACATTTGTATTTTGGGGATTGGCTAACTACACTTAGCATTGTCTTGTCCAATGTCATCCATTTACCTGCAAATGCCACGGTTTTATTCTCTTTTATTGCTGAGTAAAATTTTTTATAGTTATCATGTGGGATTACCCCCAAAATCCTTAATAAGATTACTATAGCGCAAGAATTAAAACCAAGAATCAATAAATGGGACAAAATAAAACTAAAGAGTCAGGGAGAGCTGGGCATGGGTAAGTTCAAAGTATGGGCAGGAATCACAAGGAAGTTTTTTAAACATCAAATTATGGTAAGGTCAAACAGAAATCTTAGTATTTTATAGTAAAACAGAAATAAACTTTGCATGACTTTGTGATGAGATGGCTTCCAATCTTAAGATGGAATCAGCTACAAAGAAGTCCCAAGAGAAGATGGTAAAGTGCTACTCATGCACCCATGAAAGGAGGTGGTGGAGGACTACACAGAAAGCTGTGAGATGAAGTGGTGGAGGGCAAAGTGGAAAGATGAAAAGAGACTTTGAAGGGCTATACAGCTAGAGATGAATGTTTCTGGTGGAGTGTCAAACAGGAGAAAATGAGCAGAGAAGGTTGAAGAAAATACAGGGTTGGTAAAAGGAGGGAGTGGAGGGTACACCAGAGGACAAAAGGGATGTGTTACAGGGGTACACAAGAATATGTGAGAGAAGGGGAGTAGCACTACAGAGCAGGTCATAAGAGGTGGTAGTCAAGGTTACTATACTATAGAGGATAGTATCTCAGAAATGCTGAGTTCTACGAAGACTTGGTTTGATCCTGACTCTGCCTATGGTTTCTACTCCTAATCATAAAACACTAATCCTAGTTCCTATTCCCTAACTCTTACCTCATAACAGAAACTCTAATATAAGCCCACAAACCATGCACTTCTCTTTAACATCTACCCTGTAAAACCTCCACACCTATTCTTTGCCTAACACCTTGCCACAAACCAAGAGCACACATTTGCTCAGGCACAATTCCAACCATATTTACCACCCTAAGCATAAGATCACCATATAAACTGGATATCTGATCTTGAATTTTAAAAGGGATTGGGATTCAGTGTGGATGACAGCACACCTATTTCCTCCATCCAAGGTTGCTTGATTCTTGGAATTCTTCTGGACAAGGTTGGAGAGAGACAAGGCCTACTTTGTTTTAATGTGAACTTTACCTGAAACAAGTAAGCTATTTTTTTTTTTTCACAGCAACTGTGAATATTATATATGAATGTCACACCAGCTTTGTACTAGACCATTTTTACACCCTGTTTGTGGTATTAAAACAAGCTCTAAGCAGTAAAGTTACTGCCCTGGGCAACATGCTAGTGAGAGAAAAGAAAGACTATTACATCTCTGTTAGATCTCTAAGAACAGATGTGTGTCACACTTGTCTTATTACACCATGACACCATTAATTCTTGGTTTTGGGGAATTTCCAATTATGAAGTCACTGGCATAAGTATTATGCTGTCACAATATTTCCTGTCTTCTTCCACTTGGGTTCTACCTTTTTTCTCATCTAACACACCATCAGCAGTTTCTTCTTCCTCCTCAGATGAATTTCCTTCTCCTCACCACTTTTTCTTTAGCTCTGTTCAGTTTGCCTTTTCTTCCACTCTTTCCTCTTTCAGATCCTTATTTCTCAACTATGCCACATTCCCCATGCTTTTCTCTGACATTGTTATAGAACTGGTCACAGGCTAATGAGAATCTTGGTTACCAGGGTCCTGATGTAGGCATCCTAGACAGTGAAAGGTGGTGACAGAAACAGTGTATTTTGGTGGTGAAAGCAGTAGTGGCAGCTATTTGTAAAAGCATTTTAAGGTATGCCTACGTATGTAGTAACAAACCAATTTTCAACGTGGCTCTAAATTTTTTCATGGCAAACACAAAGGTTTGACAATTCCAATAAATTAACATGTTTGTCATATGTGTGTGTGTGTGTGTATGCCAACTTTTTATTTTATATTTTTCTTCTTGATAGGTATGCAGTAGTTAATTGGATTTAGTGTTAACTTCTCTTAGTAATAGTTATTTATAATCCTCTTTGTATATTTATGTAACAGTTGAATATTTCCTCCTTTGTTAAGTGCATTCAGGAATATTTTAACTGTAATTTACTCTTTTGATATGTCTTTTTTTCCCACAAATATAACACCTTGTTCATTCTGTCATATCAACTTTTTGCTATATATGTGCTCTGCAAGTATTTTTACCCACTTTATGTTTCAACTTTGATCTAAAATATTTAAAAAAATATCTTCAGATATATAAACCAATAGAAATATACAGGGAAATGTCTTAAAAATTGAGTAACAAAGATAACTCTTATATGTTGTTACCTCCTTTCCAGTTTTCAAATAAGTAACCTGCACATTTATTGTAAGAAGATGACCAAAGACAGGCAGAAAGTGTGAATAGAGTATCAGTTAGAATAATACAAAGCTCTATGGAATTGGGAGTGTTTACAGACTTCCAAAAAATGACAAATAAGGCCTGCACTCTGGACATGACTCTGTCCTCTGCTTTGCATTTGGAGACAGTGTATGATGATGCCATTCTTTTTATCGATCACACTCACTTTTTTGGATTGTTAACCTGTCTGGCTTCATTCTCCTGACTCAGTTTCCTCTCTCTTTCTTTAGCTACTTCACATAAAATTTCCTTTTTTTTTTTTTTTTTTTTTGTAATTCTGCCAAATACTTTTGGAAACTATAAGAATAAGCTCAATGGAGGATCTGCCATATATGTTGGTATGGTTCTTAGATTATATGTGGTTTGAATGTTGTAACCTGTTTTGATGGCACCATATTCTCTATATATTTGAAGATAGTTGTCTGTCTTTATGCTTTTGAAGGCTGCATTACCATAAGGAGAAGGGAAACATTTGTAACCACAGGAAAAAAATACCAGTAGTCACTAATAGCTAAAATTATTATCTTCTAGAGTTTCTGGAAAGAGTGTGGCTTTGCTAACTTTGATATTATTGCTGTTTCATGATTATGAAAACATCCATAAATAGAAAATAATGAATTTCTATTATTTTAAGCTGTTATGTTTGTGATTATTTTCCTTATTAGTAATAAAATTCCAGAGATTTTTTTTGCACATTGAATTGATGATGTGAACTAATTGAATCATTCTAAGGTGGTATGCATCAAATATAAGTAGTGGTTGTCTAGGTTGTGTACATATCTGCAAATTATAACTAAAAGCTGCCTGTTATATTGTCAGAAAGAGCAACAGCTTAGTTAGGCAAATTCTTCAGTATTTAGATTTTTCTTTTCTTAACTACAGCTTACTGAGAATGTGATCTATGTGATGTGACTTGGAAAAGTATTCTCCGTATCCTTCTTACAACTTCTCATTACTTATTTTTTTTTATAAAATATTTTGTTATAAAATAAATTTGAATATATTTTATTATTTTCAGTGTCCCATAGTGTAAGGCTTATTCTGACAAGTTTCCTGATCAAAAGATTTTTTTTTTTTATTTTTGAAGATTGGCAGATTTCTTTATTGCTTCTGTCTTCTAATTAATTGAAAACAGAAAATTTGTTGGTTCATGTTTCTTTCTTTTGCTGAGTAGGTGTATTTGTGTTTGTTTGTTGGTCTTTTTTTTTTCTTTTCTCTGAATTCTAGGTTTATGAGATTTGCACCAATGTTTTCAATATGGTGAAAATAAGGTACTTACAAAGTAACTTCTTTATGTCTCTTGCTTTCTTAATTTTGTCCTTTCCTCAAGTGCTAAATAATGGATCTTGAAAAGTAGATATTTTCAAGGTTACCAAAATTGAAATGAGTAAAAATAGGAAAAAAATAGATGAAATGAAAAATCCAACAAAGCATATGCACTTGGGCTTCTGATTAATGTGTATAATGTGGTGAATTTCTGCTTGAATGTTCTCTAAAGTGTTTTGTCATCATGTAGATAAAAAACAGAGTCAAGACTTAAAATCAGTATATCCACATAAAACTGTCTTTTTCATCTTTAACATGTTTTAGAGTTGTCACCAAGGTTGTTAAGTGATCTCTATACTTTTAATTGTGTAGTTTTTAGTGACTTTGAAACCATACTAGAATTCACTTTCCTTAAACTTTAAAAAGCTTAGAGCAAAATACTCTGTAAAACATAAAAAATCAGTATAAAAATAATATATGATTTTGTTTAAATGGTATCTCAGCCTATAAATAATGACATTGGAATTTTATACTTTAGACTATGTGGCACATAACAATGAAAAAGTGCCAAAAACAACTTATCTACTAATATTGTAGCAAAAATGTCTTTAATAATATATCATAATTTACCTGTATTATCTAGTAAATTTTGTATATCTTATATCATTATCAAAGTTTTACCACACTTCCTAAAATTTATAATATAGATTTTTTTATAGCATTGATTGAATCTAGGGACACATAAGCACTAAACCACATTATGAGCTCCCTAGCAATTTTTTTATAATTTTATTAGATACAGAGTTTCACTGAATGGCTTAAATCTTTGCTAAGTAACAGAGGTAGTAATACAAATTGTACTTGTAATCCTTCTGCCTCAACTTCAAAAGTCACTAAATTTATACATGTGTACAACCATGGCTGGCACATGTTAGTGATCTTATTATCAATACTTTTTCTTCTTTGTTTTTTAATAATCTATAATTGTTTTGTACAAAAATTATGCAGTGTATTTTGTTATGTATAATTTCTAGATAAACATTTATAATAGTTGCAAAAAGTATATAATAAAATAAACAGTCTTTGTTAAGGTTTTTATTTTGTATTTAGTAAACTCATATAATATTAACTCTAATTAAATTGAAATGATAAGATGGGAATTATAATCCTCATAGCAACCAGTAAAAATAAATACAGTTTTATTGAAACACTAGGAAAGAATAAGCTGAGTGGAATAGTTATTTGTTAAAGAATGTTGATGGGCCCAGTAGTCTTAATGGCCCAAAATAAGAAATGACTCAAAAGTTCTTGAATGTTGATATGAAAAATTTGTAGTGCATCCATAAAATACAAAATAAGTCATCAATAAAAAAGAACACATTACTGAAGTAAACATGCTTATTGACTCTCACAGATACTGTATAGTTAAGCAGGTGTATTTAAAATTATATTGCATGATGACAAGCAAAATAAAATTATTGTTAAATACCCATTACAGTAACATATTTCTGGAAATAAAAAAGTTGCATGTAAGAGAATATAGTTTTATTGGGATGATGTAAATATTCTGTTTTTAAAAGCAGTGAAGGTTTTCATCATTTTATTTTTCAAAACTGTATAATTAATATCTGTGACATTTAAGACAAGTAAATATGACCTCACCAAAAAGTAAATATATAAGGAGGGGTATGGTCTAGTTGGGGAATTAGTAAAAGCATAGAAAAAAATTAAAAAAGCATAAAATATCTGTAAAAAGCAGGTATTGAAACTGAGTAACTGGTATAATATTCATTTATATACATTTTACATTATTGTAACAAAACATTGTACATTATTGTAACAAAACATTTCTATGCTAGATATTTTTATCTTTGCTTTTTGGTATGATATATGGGGGAAATGATTTAGTCTGTCCTGAGCAAGGCTGATTCAAAATGTGTTTACTTTTGGGTAATTTCTGAACCTTTACATAAATGCTTTATGTCTTTTTATGAACATCACACTTAAATGAAAATTTTAAAAGTTATGTTTGTGAAATGATCAGGTATCTCAGAATACTAGTAACAATTTGAAATTTGATTCAAAACTTAAACTGGTTTACTTTGGATTTCAATAGTTTACTATTCTCAGACATTTATTCATATTCTAACACTAGGATATAAGTTTTTTTCATTTCAGCCATAATTTGGTAAATATTTTTTTATTCATTTATTATTTCTTCTCAGTACTGGGGATGGAAGCAAGTATCACTTTACCACTGAGTCATATCATTTTATTTTTTATTTTGACACAGCATTTTACTTTGTTACCAAGCCTGCCACTGAACTTGCATTCCAGCTGTATCAGACTTCTTCATTGCCAACCAGGATTATTGGCATGCATGACTTAAAACATTTTCTGTAATAATTGAATCCAATTAAATTATTTGGTACAATGATATTGTTAATGAACAAGGCATTTAGAACTGTTTCCTGTGCTTGGTGTTTTCTCAATAATTTTTAACTTAGTTGAATGGGAAAATATGATTATAAAAGGTGAGTTTATTCAGAGGATATCAATGATACAATGCAGGTACTCTGGTTTGGATAACTATACCCTAATGGTCAATATATTAAAGGCTTTGTTCCCAGGGTTTTGTATTTAGTGGAAACTGTACAAGGTAAAGCACAGTGGGAATTGTTTAGTTCATTGTAGAGTATGTACTTAAAAGGAATTACTGATGCCTGGGTTTTTTTTTTTTTTATTATTCATTGCCATGTGCTCCTGTCATAATGTGCTGGTTCACCTCAAGCATAAAGCTGTAATACCAATCACTTAACTACAAGAATCTCCAGAACAATATTTTTTCAAAACAATATTCAAAAAAGATAGATGGTTATTACAGGTGCTTTTCATAGTTAGAATAAACTGACTAAAAAATTGGGTGAGACTGAAAGGCCAAAGTCATGAGTGTGTCTTTGCAACTGATGCATCAAAAGATGTTATTTTAAAAAAGTGTTTTTAAGTTTTGCTACACATGATAATTCCTTTAAAATATTTCAAAAACACCAATGCCTAGGTTTCTCTCCAGGGATATGGATTACATTTTTTTAATGCAATTTGGATTTTGGAAATTGAAGAATCTTTCAGGTGACTCTACAATTTAGCCAAAACTGGGAACCATTGGTTCACAGTTAAAAAGGCATTAACTTCTTGTGTCTGATAGAAATCATTTCTTATTTGTTTCACAGAAAGAATATTGGTTAAGAAAAGACATGTTTGTTTGTTGTTGTTGTTGTTGTTTTTCCTTTGATAGAAAAAAGAATTTCAGTCATGCAATTCCCTGAAGTCAAGGGAAACAGAGCCCTCAGACATATAGTTGCAATGTGGCGGCCATTTGCCACATGAGGGTAATGAGTTCTTAGAATGTGGCTGATATGTATTGAGAAGTATTAGAAGCAAAAAATAGTGTAAGATTTGAAAATTTAATGACAAATAAATGTTTACTAACAATTTACATTTCTATATTAGAATGATAAAATTTTGGATATATTGGGTTACTAATATAATAATTTTCTTACAAATTAATCTTATATAATAACAAATTTAAATTATTTTATAACATTTAAATTATTATAAATTATTATAAATTATTTATGATAACAAATTACAAGTATTTATAGTGATTTATTTATAATTTATTATAATTTTTTGTTTCACTCATTAAAAGTTTAATTACACATATATTTCTCATTTTATTTCTATTGAACTTTGGTGCTGTAGAAGATTGTATAATTTTTCCAAAATCTAGCTACATCTTCAGAATTCCTAAACATGAACTGGGTGTGTTGTTTCACATCTTTAATTCTAGTATCTCAGAAGACTAAAGCAAGTAGATCCCCAGCATCATCCTGCCTCAGTGACTTAGTGAGACCCTGAAAAAAAATAAAAATTGAAAACAACTGGGGATCTAGCTCAGTAATGCATCAGTGGGGTCTATATCTGGAACCAATCAATCAAACACACAAACAAACTTCATGAAGCCAGAGTAGGAAGGCTATTAAACCAAAAATGTGAAGAATTCTCACTCTATCATTTACAATTGTGAATATGTCATTGATAATTGATGTAACATTATATTCAACATTAAATACTTATGCCCCATTTTATGGCCAGGTCTTTCCACATAGAAAGCTCTGTCTGAAAATGAATATAACCAAGATCATGTAATCTTGGATCCTGAGTTCAAATTTTCTTGGTATTTTTTTCTATTCAGATAAAAATTTTTCAATCAGAAGTTATTGGGGTGATGATAATTCAATCAGAGAAACAACCAAAGAATAGAGGGTAGGAGTCAAAATCTGTGAGACATTTATATTTCTTTCAGGCAAATCTCTGGATTTATTTCCAGGTTTTGTGATGCCTGGGTGGCTCTGTCACATGCCCTTTCACTTTAAACTTCAGGGGCTCTAGAGTATTTGTATAAATGAAAAGTCTGCAGTGCTGTGCATTATTAAACAGAAGACAGGGGCTGGGGGATAATAGCTAGAATTAAGTGTGGGGATCTGGGATTTCCTGAGATCAGCTTTGAAATCTGTTAACCCCCATTTAAATTTAAGAGAGCTCAATATACTGCAACCTCTGGTATGCACAATAGGGTTGAAAGTCAGAATACTATATTTTTGCCTGTGCCAGATTGGTGACCTCAAGCTGGCCTGAAATTTTACTCTGGACATTCTTGCCTATGTCTTTCCAGAGTGAATGTTAAAGGCAGGGTCATGACATGAGAATTCTGATTGATGGAATAATTCATATTTGGGAGAAGTTGTGGCCCATAGGGTCTTCAGTTTCTCCTTCCTTCCTAGGTATTTTCCATTTTTAGTGCATTTTTCAAATTTATTGTAAGCATGATATTCAAAAACATAATTTTTCTCAGCTAATTCACTATATTATGAATCATGTTTCCCTGTGGTACATTTCAAATAACACAACATTTTAACTTATTTTTTTTTCTGAGTTTTGGATAAAATTATTTTTTTAAAAAGTGTGTGTGTGTATGTTTTTGTATTTGTGAGTGTGTGTACTTTCACATGACAAAAAAAAGAAGATTATAACTTGAAACTTTTAAAAACGTATTTGTACCTAATGAATATGTATGTCCATAATCCCAGCATTTTAGTAGGCTGAGGCAGAAAAATCACAAGTTTGATAATAAAAAATAAATGGGGGGATATTACTCAGTTGTTAAACACTCCTGCATTCAATCACTGTTAATAAAATTTTAAAAAATCTTTGAACTTCTTGTCTATTCATCTTTTATAAGCATAGACAGCAAGTGTACGGTACACTAAGAAACTTTAGACTTCAATGTGTCTTCAATGTCTGCCATGTCTTTGACTGGTCATAGGTGCAAGAGTTGTATGAAGTTGGCCCAAGGTGCCAACAACTGCCGTGGATTTTCAATTACCTAGAGAATACCAGCCTGTTTGTAATCATCCCTTCCTACAGAGGAGCTTGCAGTTGGGAAATGGAGTACCTTGTTGGACTATCTGGGTACTCTAGAGATTACAGGAATATCCTGTATAAGTTTTATGTAAATAGATCATATATTGGAACATTAATATTATTTTTCCAAAATATTAGATTCAGATGCCCAGAAACACATTTTGATCAACCAGGTTAATTCTAGAGCTGAAGAGAAAGGCAAACATGAGGGTCTGGGGTTGTAGCTCAGTGGTAGAGCACTTGCCTCAAACACATGAGGCACTGGGTTCAATCCTCAGTACCACATAAAAATAAAATAAATGTATCATGTTCACCTACAACTTAAAAAATATTTTTTTAAAAGGCAGAGATGATCAGTATCCTCTTTCCTCTTAACCATCTAGGGAAGAGAGATGATAAGTTGTCACCATTTGAAAAGAGAATAAACTACAAAAAGTACTTAGGAAAAAAAAAATCCTAGTGTGTTTGTGCAGAAGTTTCCAAGGGAAAACTCACTACATGATGATTGAAAGATATGAAGGTTGGGTGGTCACTGAATATTTAAGCAAATTAAATGGTGGATGGAGAATGTCTCATTTTAGTCTAACATTCTCATCATCTATGAAATGTATCATATCACTAATATTTGAATGATAAAAATGTTTCTAATCATAAAATACAAAGGCAAATTTCAGAATAAAATTATATTCAAACTAAGGTCAATTTTGATCTTTAAAAGAATACCATTGATGTTTAAGTTACTTATTAATTCTATTGGAGGCTATAATTTTTATTGTTGTGTAGCTTTTTGTAGACTGTCATATTAGACAAATTTAGACATAGGTAACAAGTGGCTTTTTTTTCTAAATATATATTGCAATACTGGGTAATAATCATATATAAGATATGGATGTATCTCAAATGTTAGGCTATCAATGGCTTGTTTTTAGAGGAAAGAACCAAAGAAAGAAGATGAAAGGGAAATGGATTAAAGGAGGGTAGAACACTCATATGTTGCTGGGCATGCCAATAATTACAACTACTTGGAGGTTGAGGCAGGAATTTCACTAGCTATGGTTTACAGGAGAAACTCAGTGAGAACCTGTCTCAAAAGGAAAAATAAATTAAAAGGATTAGGGATGTATCTCAGATATAGAATGCCCCAGTACTGCAATAATAAATTAAAATTCTAAATGAAAAAAATTCTTTACTCTGAAGCCAACCAATACTTAAGAGGTTTTAGAAAAATGGTGTGGATGTTGGTTTATGCAGACATGAGATGGCTCAATATTCTAAATAGGGGCAAGATTTAAGCTACATTTTGTCACAAATGCTTGTTCTGACCACTTAATGTAAAAGCATTCAACTAAAAGTTTTTGATGAAAAAAATGGGAATATGCAGAGAGCATATCTGAATCGCCATATGTAAAATAGGGAAAATCTTCTAAATCATAATGGGAAGGAAGCTTTTCACTACTATAGTGGAACACAAAAATTAGAGATAATATCTTCAACCAGCTTTTTCCTAAAATGGTCTATA
The DNA here is from genome assembly GCF_021218885.2 of Marmota monax. Classification (NCBI taxonomy): domain Eukaryota; kingdom Metazoa; phylum Chordata; class Mammalia; order Rodentia; family Sciuridae; genus Marmota; species Marmota monax. The sequence goes on along the minus strand of NW_026692826.1, from coordinate 11,345,167 downwards.
TAGTGCCCCATGTCCCTCTGATATTTTTCATGCTCTATGCATGTTTTCTATTGTCATCTTCCTGGTTTATGTATTTTTTTAAGAACCTGGTATACATAAGTAAAGTGTGCTTTTTTGTTCCATAATTAGTTCTATCAGATTATGTAACTTAAGTGTGTAGTTGCAAAAGCAATTCTAAGCAGAAAGTGTGAATCAGGTGGTATAGCGATACCAGATTTCAAACTATATTACAGAGCAATAGCAACAAAAACAGCATGGTACTGGTACCAAAACAGGCGGATGGACCAATGGTACAGAATAGAGGACACAGAGACTAATCCACAAAATTACAACTATCTTATATTTGATAAAGGGGCTAAAAGCATGCAATGGAGGAAGGATAGCATCTTCAACAAATGGTGTTGGGAAAACTGGAAATCCATATGCAACAAAATGAAACTGAATCCCCTCCTCTCGCCATGCACAAAAATTAACTCAAAATGGATCAAGGAGCTTGATATCAAATCAGAGACTCTGCATCTGATAGAAGAAAAAGTTGGCTCTGATCTACATATTGTGGGGTCGGGCTCCAAATTCCTTAATAGGACACCCATAGCACAAGAGTTAACAACAAGAATCAACAAATGTGACTTACTCAAACTAAAAAGTTTTTTCTCAGTAAGAGAAACAATAAGAGAGGTAAATAGGGAGCCTACATCATGGGAACAAATTTTTACTCCTCACACTTCAGATAGAGCCCTAATATCCAGAGTATACAAAGAACTCAAAAAATTAGACAATAAGATAACAAATAACCCAATCAACAAATGGGCCAAGGACCTGAACAGACACTTCTCAGAGGAGGACATACAATCAATCAACAAGTACATGAAAAAATGCTCACCATCTCTAGCAGTCAGAGAAATGCAAATCAAAACCACCCTAAGATACCATCTCACTCCAGTAAGATTGGCAGCCATTATGAAGTCAAACAACAACAAGTGCTGGCGAGGATGTGGGGAAAAGGGTACTCTTGTACATTGCTGGTGGGACTGCAAATTGGTGCAGCCAATTTGGAAAGCAGTATGGAGATTCCTGGGAAAGCTGGGAATGGAACCACCATTTGACCCAGCTATTGCCCTTCTCAGACTATTCCCTGAAGACCTTAAAAGAGCGTACTACAGGGATACTGCCACATCGATGTTCATAGCAGCACAATTCACAATAGCTAGACTGTGGAACCAACCTAGATGCCCTTCAATAGATGAATGGATAAAAAAAAAAGTGGCATTTATACACCATGGAGTATTATGCAGCACTAAAAAATGACAAAATTATGGAATTTGCAGGGAAATGGATGGCACTAGAGCAGATTATGCTTAGTGAAGCTAGCCAATCCCTAAAAAACAAATACCAAATGTCTTCTTTGATATAATGAGAGCAACTAAGAACAGAGCAGGGGGGAAGAGCAGGAAGAAAAGATTAACATTAAACAGAGACATGAGGTGGGAGGGAAAGGGAGAGAAAAGGGAAATTGCATGGAAATGGAGGGAGACCCTCACTGTTATACAAAATTACATATAAGAGGTTGTGAGGGGAATGGGAAAATAAGCAAGGAGAGAGATGAATTACAGTAGATGGGGTAGAGAGAGAAGATGGGAGGGGAGGGGAGGGGGATAGTAGAGGATAGGAAAGGTAGCAGAATAAAACAGTTACTAATATGGCATTATGTAAAAATGTGGATGTGTAACCAATGTGATTCTGCAATCTGTATTTGGGGTAAAAATGGGAGTTCATAACCCACTTGAATCTAATGTATGAAATATGATATGTCAAGAGCTTTGTAATGTTTTGAACAACCAATAAAAAAATAAATTAAAAAAAGAACCTGGTATACATAAGTAAAGTGTGCTTTTTTGTTCCATAATTAGTTCTATCAGAATATGTAACTTAAGTGTGTAGTTGTAGAGACTGCCAGTTTATAGGAAACTGATCATAAATACTGATGTTATTCTGAGGCTTGCAACTGGCACTTAAAGTTAGTGAAATTCTATAGGAGTAAACCCCAAATTGTGACATCTATAGGAGTATCAGAATTGAATTATAGGACTACTATTTGTTGGAACATTTTTTTTTGTTGTGCAATTTGCATGTTTGTTATCAAAAGATGTTGTATAGAAAAGTGTGGTGGCACACACCTGTAGTCCCAGTGATGTGAGAGAATGAGACAAGAAGATGGCAAATGGGAGGCCAGTCTCAGTAATTTAGAAAGGTCTTAAGCAACTTGGTGAGTCTCTGTCTCAAAATTTAAATAAATAAATAAACATTCTGGAAATGCAGCTCAGTGGTAGAGTAGAGTAGACCCTAGATTAAATTCTTAATTGAAAAACAAAACAAAACTTTCAGAAAAAAATACATCACAGGTCATAACCTTAAACTAGGTCTAGATATGTGTTTGTTCACTATGAAAATTGATATCCTAGTCTCCATACTTTTAGGGGAGTAATTAGGGTGTAAAAACCTTTCAGAATTTATTTTTCCAGTTTAGTATTCCCAAACTCCCTACTTTAAAATTAGCCATGTGGGGATACAACTCACAGTGAGAGTCATTTCCCATATCTGGGGATGTTTAATCTGATGTTACAGTTCCTTCATGAACTGTGGGGTTAATAGTCTATTAATTTGCTTTTCTCTTTTATCTTTTTTTATATCATTGTTCCATGTTATACAAGTTTGCCCAAGTACCTAAGTGTTTTGTAATACTGTGATAATTAAAATTTTTATTTTATCATTTGAAAAGTGAGTGAATTGTGATGTTGTGGTATAAAGAAATAATATATATGGTACTCGTTTTATGATATTATTTAATAATGAGAATATAGACAACTTGGAGATTGTCATTTAAATAAATATATGGGCTTTTGGAAGTTTTGGTGTGTCTCACTGATGTCATATATCTTGCACACACAGAGGTGACCATGGTCCTATGAGTCTTGTTATTACTTAAAATTTTGCTTGCTATGTATATCTCAAGTATAATTGCATCATTTGGTTGGGCTTTTTTGAGTATTCAATAACTTATTGCAGTTGTCATTTATCCATTAAGATTATGTTGGAAAGTTTTACTACTTTTTTTGCTTTAGTGTTTTGCTTCACATGTGTTGCTCTCTGGATTTTATTATACCAACTTTATTCATCAATTTCACTACTTATAACTAATTATTGGGGCTAAGGATATAGCTCAGTTGGTAATGTACTTGCCTTGCATTCACAAGGCCCTGGCTTCAATCCCCAGCACCACAAAAAAGTACCTTATTGAATGATTGAGAGCATTTCCCTATGTGAGAGCCTGCTCTTCTAACTCTCATTACAACCTTTGTCAAATTAAATATTGTGTCAATGATCATATGGTTGATGTGATATATATTTAATCATTTTTATTTCAGGAACCATTGATGTTCAAGGATGTGGCAATTGCTTTCTCTGATGAGGAGTGGAAATGCCTGGACCCTGTTCAGCAGACTTTATATGGAGATGTGATTATTAGAGATCTATAAAAACCTGGTCTTTGTGGGTGACCATAAATTTCCATCAGAATTCCTAGTTAACTACCAATATTTAATTTTTTAAATTTGTAGAATATCTTTTTGCCACTTCTATTCTGCACAAAAATGTTTTAAGTTCTTGTTTTTAGAATGAAGATTGGGCATTTGCTTATTTAGAAAGAAATGTTAAAGGGTTTTCTTTTTATGACCAACCTATCTTTTCAAAGTGATGCTGACTATCTGGAGATTGAAAATTGTTGCAAAGTATTTTAGTGGTTCTGTCAAAAACAAAATTTGAAAAAAGTAATTGTCTAGACTCTTCTATGATTCCTTTATTTTTCCTAATGAGTTCAGCATTTAAAAACATCAGTAGTTAGCAAAATTTAAAAAAAATGAACCATATTCCATTTTCCAACAAACACAAAATCTTTAAATCATCCTTGGTCATTTCTGTCTCAAAAGCAATAACCTTGGAATTTGAAGAGAAAAGTGACAGTAGCCATATATTCATGTGGGTAAAAGTCAAGGAAGCAAAGAATATGAATAAGATGTCAAAATGAAGATTTTTATTTCGTTATCATACCTGAAGCTTAATTTTGCTGGATACAGAATTCTTGGTTGGCATCCATTGTCTTTCAGTGTTTGAAATACGTTGTTCCAGGATCTTCTCGCTTTCAGCGTCTGTGATGAAAAATCCGTTGTTAACCTTATTGGTTTACCCCTGAATGTAATCTGCCTCCTTTCTCTTGTAGCTTTTAGTATTTTCTCTTTGTTCTGTATATTGGATATCTTCATAACAATGTGTCTTGGCGTTGGTCTACTGTGATTTTGTGTGCTCGGTGTCCTGTATGCATCTACAATTTGTATATCCGTTTCCTTTTTTATTTCTGGAAAGTTTTCTGTAATTATTTCTTTCAGCAGGTTACTCATTCCCTTGGTTTGAATCTCTGTACCTTCTTCTATCCCGATGACTCGTAGGTTTGGTTTCTTTATGTTATCCCATATCTCTTGGATGTTTTTCTCGTGGTTTTTAACCAGCCTTTCTGAGTTGGCTAGGCTCTTTTCAAGATGATATATTTTGTCTTCATTATCTGATGTTCTGGCTTCTACTTGCTCCACTCTGTTAGTGATACTCTCAATTGAGTTTTTAATTTGGTTTATCGTTTCCTTCATTTCTAGAATTATTGTTTGTTTTTTTTTTATAATCTCAATCTCCTGATAAAGATGCTTAACTTCTTCTTTTATCTGTCTATGTAATTCATTTTCAAAGTGTTCTTTCACTGTTTGGATTTGCTGTCTCGTATCTTCTTTAAGGTTCCATTCCATCTGTCTAAGGTATTCCTTGAGTTCTTTATATGACCATTTTTCTGCTGACTCTAGGTCCTCCTGAATATTTAGGCTGTCCTTCATTGTTTGTACTCCTTTTCTTCCTTGCTTTTTTATGCTGCTCATGTTACTTCTTGTTCTGTTTGACTGCTGAGTTTCTGTTTACTCTTATAGATTTATTTGATGCTTGAGAGGAAAGATATTAGAAGGGAAGGGAAGAAGTCACTAAAGAGAGTGAGAGTAGGCAGGTAGAATTCAAGGAAGGGGGAATAAGAAGATTGAAAAGAAATGAAAAGACAAAAGAAACAAGAATAACAAAGATTAGATAATAAAGAAAGAAAGAAAAGACGGAAAAAAAAATTTTAACAAAAATAATAGTGATAATAAAAAATGAAAATTAAAATTAAAAAAATAATAATAATAAAATAAAAAAAATTAAAAAAAATAGAAACATTGAAAAAAAATTAAAGAACAACAACAAATAAAAATTGAAAATGAAAGAAAAAGAAGAAAGAAAAAAAAAAGAAAAAGAAAAGAAAAAAAAATGATAATAATAATAATAATAAATGCAGTCCTAGAGTTCTATTAACTTCTCTTCCAGTAGGTGGAGCTGTGCCCACTGGGCCAAGCTTCTCCTGTCAATAGGTGGGAACCATTCACTGTGCAGCAGCTCTTTCTCCTAGACTGGGCGGGTCTCCAATCCTGAGTGTCTAGGGCCTTGTCTTGTGTTTCCTCAAGCGAGGCCGTGCTCACCTGTGGCGCTCACCACAATACTGTCTACACGCCAGGTCTGCTGCTCCTGGGAGCCCTGTTTTCATGAACACCTGGGCTCACTCTCCCTGTTTGCCTCCCTCAGACCCTAAGTTCGTAGAGCTTGGGGCTGAGATCCCCCAGCGAATTTGCTTGCCCTCCTGTAGCCACGCCCCCGGTAGCTGGTGCAAGAGACCTCAGTTGTCAGCACTGGTGGGAGCGGTAGCCGGGAGTTCCGCGCCGCGAGTCCTGCGCCACTCCTGGTTCCCTCGGTCTGGTTATTGCGTTCACAGGAGAGCTGGGAGTGGCCCTTAAGGTTTCCCCCGCTGTGTGGAGAGAGATGGCTAGGGGATTACACACCTGTCGCGCTGGTTTCAATGCAGTTATCTCCAGAAGGAAGCTCTGGTCATCATCATAGACATATCCACCAGGCATCCCCAGTCCATGGTATCTTTCCAGGTGTCTCCCCAGGATTTATAAAAAAAAGATGGAAAAAAAAACCTCTGGTCTACACCTTAGATAGAGCCTCTAGGAGTCCCTAGATGTGGCATCTCTCAGGTGGATCCCCAGAAGAAGGAAGTTGGATTAGGGCACAGAACACAGCCCCCAAAAGCAGTTGATCACAGAAAGTTGTTCTGAGTGCCCCCTGCTGGCCACTGGGGGCAGTGCAGGATGCTGGGTGTTCACTGTTCAGAGCTGCACCCCCTTGTGCTAGGCACAATGAAGCTCTTAAATTCATAGTTCTGGCTATTCCAGGTCATGATTTTGGAAATTGAAAAGAAATAGAGCCTACCATCCTATGTCTTGATCAGAATGGATGGAGATAGCAAGTAGCAAAGTACATGACCCATACACAAAATTTCACTGATTTCCTATAATTCAGCCATCATGTAGGGGAAACAGTGAAATTTATAAACTGGAATAAGAAAAATTTTAAAGCATTAATATTTAAAATAGAGACCCCAAATTTGAAGTACTTACATGTAAATCTTAAAGTACAACCATACTTTCAGAAAATCTTGAAATGTTTATAAAGAAATCAAATGAAATATAAATAAATGCAGAGATAGTCTTTGCTCAGGTCTCAATATAATTAAGATGAAATTATCTCAAATCTGATCTGAAGATTCAGTGCATTCCAGAAATTCCCAACAAGCTATTTATAAACCTAGACTAGACAGCACTGACTGCAAAAGAATACACTTCAAGAAGCCACATATCTGGATGCCAGAACCTATCAAAATACTCCCTAGACTTGAATTTAAAATGTGAAACACTAAAACTCCAGAAGATATGCATGACCACATGTTTCATGATAAGGTTTGATATGTAGCCCCCGCAAAAAAAAAATCCATAAAAGATGGGGACGTGGCTCAGTGGTTAAGCTCTGGGTTCAATCCCAGCTACCAAGCAAACAAACAATAACAACAAGAAATCCATGAAAGAAAACCTGATGTGGACTATAGTAAATTTCTCTGTAAAAAAAAAATCATATAAAGGAAATGAAAAGACAAGTCAAACACTGGGGGAATCTTTGGAAGATATATGTCTAAAACAAACTTGTGTAAAAAATATACTGAGACATTCAACAATAAGAAAACATAATGGGTAAAGACATGAACAGACAACTCACAAGAAATATACGACATGGCAAAGAAGCATAGAAATGATTCTTAGTATCACCTGTCATGAGGAAAGCACAAACTAAGACCCCAAGGTGCACTGCACACCTACTGAGCTGCTAAGGTCTTTACTAAGTGTAGTATCAACCATGAGGATGATGAGCAGCCACAGGCACTCTTGTGCATTGCTGGAAGAGCACACAACAGTTCAACACTATCAAAAAACTGGGCATTTTCCCTAAAGTTAGACATGGTGTCACCACACAATCCTAAAAATATAGACAACTTCCTCAAAAATGTATATCTAGATAACAGCATGCAATTACATATAGTAGTTCTATTCACAATGCCCCAATACCTTAAGCAATCAGGATGTGCTTTTTTTTCAATGGGTGAACAAATAGCATAACTGCTATGAATCTATGCCATGGAGGCCCTGGTGTCTCTGAGCCGCAATCTTTAATCTTGGGGTCTCCACTACAGTTCCAGCTGCCTTCTCACTTCATACATCACACTCTCAGAGGCTGCCCACAGCAACTAACCATTTTCCTGGCCTCCCAGGTTTCCTTTGAAATCTCAGTGAAAGCCTCCATAACTCCCTAACTCCAATGTCCCCCAATCAAAAAAAAAGAAGATAATAGAAAAAGCACCATGTGGTTGATGCCAAGTTCTTTTACCATCTCAACCAGTAGGCAAGATTTCTATGACTATGGCTGTAGTATCCTCTGAGTGCCTGGCATGGTGAAACAACTTCCCAACCCCCTTGTTCAAGCAGGTGCACAAATGGTCTCAAAGAATTTTTACTTTTATAACCTTGAGCCAGAGATAGGTGAGATCTTTTCAATTCCTAAGATGCACACAAGCCATCTTTTATATTGTCTCTGGGTAAAGTAATTTAGCATCTCTGCAGTGGTGGTAATGTCCTGAACAATAACAACTTCCTTCACTCCAGTTTTACATTTTTCTGGGCAAACTGAAAATTGTTAAAATCTTTCTGCTCTGCTTTCTGATCTGATCCACAGTAAATTTGACTAAAGGTCACCAGCAATATCCATCTCACTACCTGAATGCTGTGTTGCCTTGAAATTTCCTTTGCCAGATTAATTAGTTGATCACCTTTTAATTCAACCTCATAGAATGTCTCAGGACACAGGCAAAATGTAGACAACTTCCTAGAAGGGTGTAATATGAATGCCCTCTAGTCGTATTTCAACACAGCCCTCTTCCTCTGAAACCTTACAACTCCATTCTTTGTTTTTTACAATCCTATTGGCATTTTAAACTTCTGAGAACCCACCAGAATCCCTCATTAAGCTCCACCTGCAACATACTAAACCTTTCCCAGCTTTATCTCTAAATATTTCAAACTTCCTCCCCCAAAAAAACATCTCCAAAGACTACTGAATCGTATAGGTTATTCATAGCAAAAACCCACTCACTGATTTAGTCAGCTTTTTCACCACTGTGACCAAAAGATCTGAGAAGAAAAATTTTAAAAAGGAAAAGCTTATTTGCTGCTCATGGTTTCAGAGGTCTCACTCCAAAGACACACAACTCAATTGCTCATTTAAAAGAATTTTTTTTAGTAATCAATGGACTTTTATTTATTTATATGCAGTGCTGAGAATTGAGCCCAGTGCCTCACACATGCTAGGCAAGCACTCTACCACTGAGCTCTTGGTCCAAATTGAAGCAGAACATCATTGCCAAAACTGTAGAGAAGAAAAGCTGGCAAACAAGGAGAGGGAGGGAGGGAGGGAGGGAGGGAGGGAGGGGGGGGGGAGAGAGAGAGAGAGAGAGAGAGAGAGAGAGAGAGAGAGAGAGAGAGAGAGCACTCTTCTCCCCAGGGACAAAATATTAACCTCAAAGGAATGCCACCATTTACCCACCTTGTCCAGTTACACCCTACAGTTACCACCCAGTTAATCCCTATCAGTGGATAATTAGGTTAATGCTTTCATTAAGTTGGTGCACTGATGTAGGTTAATGCTCTCAGGATCCAGTCATTACACATTTAAATTTTATCTCATTGACTCACATTAGTTTTTTAAAGGATAACTCATATCTAAACCATAATAGCTATGGATACCATAAAAACATGAAAGGACACAGGGCAGCTATTATATTAGCCTTAGGTGCTACACTATGGATTTCATATTAGTATTAAAGATCACAGGGAGATACTATTTTGCTTTAGATGTTATAGTATGTATATTATATTTGGATTAGAGACCACAGGGCAGCTATTATATTAGTTTTTTATGTCATTTTGTGAATATTATTTTAGTATTAGAGGCCATGATGTGGACATTATATTAATATGGAAGCTGTTATATTAGTGTTCAAGGCTACTCTATGGACACTATATTTGTATTAGAGGCCACATATGGTCACAATAGCATCAAAGGCTACTATGGATAATACATTAGCATTAGAGGCTGCACACAGACAACATGTTAGCATTATCACTCCACCGTAACAGGATTATGACACTGCCATATCCAGGAAGGTGGCACATACCCTCTGGTGGTCATTAGGACCCAGCACAGAATGCTTCAATTCAGTGGTATATGGGCACCCCATGACATTCCTGAGAAATGGATGAAATTCAGTACTGTATCTAGATTACTCAAGGCCATGATTTTGGAAATTCAAACTAAAATGAAACCCAGTATCCTTGTTTTTTAAGAAATGGTGATTGAACAAATTATTCAAACCTTATTAAGTGAAATGAATGTAGACACAAACAGAAACTCCTACAAAAATTAACTCATAATAGTCCACAACTAAAATGTGATAAAACTAAAAAAAATCTGGAAAGAAATAAGAAAATCTATGTAATCTTAGATTTAGTAATGGTAGTGTATATTTGTTTCTGGGGGGTTTGAATGTAGGGCCTCACACTTGCTGTACAAACTTTCTAATACTGAGCTACATCGCCAGTCCTTGCTGATGAGATTTAACTCACAATACCAAATACCAACTGACTGAAAAAAAATACCAATAACATGGACTTTATAAAGTTCAATTTTTTACGAAGTGCACTGTTGCATGCCAACAACCCCAATTACTGAAAAGGTTGAGGCAGGAAGATTGCAAACTTGAGCCCAGCCTAGGAAATTTTTTTAAAGGATGGGATTAGCTCAGTGGTAGAGCACTTGCCTAGTTTATGTGAGGCCTGTGGTACAATCCCCAGCACCACACACACACACACACACACTCATACATGCACACATGCACACACACATACACACACACACACACACACTTTTTTCCTACTCTGTAAAAGATGGCACATAGTTATACAAAATGATGCTCAGCATCCCATATCATCAGGGAATCATAAATTAAAACAATAGTGAGGTAGTATGGCACATCTTTTAGAACTACTGAACTAAAGAAACAGCAGTGCACCAACAGCTGCAGGATGTGAGATACCAGCAGTCTCAGGCATTACTAGGAGAACATGTGGCATGGCCATTTTGGAAGATGATGTGCCAGTTCTTCCCAAAGCAAAAAAGTCCAATCTATAACCCAGTAGTGTCCCTATAAATCATCTTCTTTTAGAGAAATTCTTTGAAAAACTATGTCAAAACAAAACTAGCATGTAATTATGAATAGCAGCTCTATGATGCTGATCAGATCATAAATAAGAATGTCCTCCCAGGGCTGGGGATGTGGCTCAAGTGGTAGCGTGCTCGCTTGGCATACATGCAGCCCAGGTTCGATCCTCAGCACCACATACAAACAAAGATGTTGTGTCCGCCGAAAACTAAAAAATGAATATTAAAATTCAAAAAAAAATGTCCTCCCATACCTGAATGCATAACCAACACAGAATATAAAGGAATGAACTACCACCCTACACAGAGAAATAGATAAATTCTACCTGGTACACTAAGTGAAATAAGCCAGGCTGAAGAGGCTACATGCTGTATGGTTTACCTTTTATGACATTCTAGAAAAGACAAAATTACAGAGGAAGACTTGTGCAGGATGAGGCCCAGGTGCCTCCCAGCACAGGAGTCTCCATCTACATGGAGTTGCGGTGCACCACCCTTCCTGTGGTTTTTCTCATGACCATCCTCCATCCTGAAGCTGCCCTAGAGCCCACCAAAAGTCCTTATTAAAGCACAAGCCCCTCCTAGGCCCCCAGGAGATTCTGAAGGATTTAGGAGCTCTGTGCAAATAACCAAGGTAAAAGAATCAATATTAGGACAAAAAAAATGCTCCAAACACCTCTGTCACTCAGCAAATATGAAGATTTTAGGAGTGCTGCACCAGGAACTGGGTGCAGAGGCTGAATGTGTATTTCTTATTATGTCACAGCCCATAATCTGGAGCAATAATGAATTCATTGCTCATAATGGAACAATGAATTAATTATATGGCAGAAACTGGGAGCTAGATTTCCCACTGATGGGGTGAGAAGTTATGATAAACAAGGGGTGAAGGCAGAGGGATCTATGTCATAATGGGTCAGAATCCACTGATTGCAGATCAGTATAAACTCACATTTTGCTTAATACATTCACAGATGGTTCCACATAAACATAGTTATAACTAGGGGGTATGAAAAGATTAGAATACACATAAACTTCTTTGCATTGTCAGTTGTGTGGATCAAGATGCAAGATGAAATATTTTTTATACACTGTTTAAAGACCTTTATTTTATTTGTTTATTTTTATGTGGTGCTGAGGATCGAACCCAGTGCCTCACACATGCCAGATGAGTACACTGCCACTGAGTCACAACCCCAGCCCCTGCCAGATGAAAGATTTTAATATCACTCTCCAATCAAAGGAGCCATGACTCTTTGAAGAAATGGCTGATACTAAAAGTAAGACAGTAAATATATAAGTCAGGGTAATTTAAATATCAGAAAGAAAAAACTTTGGGACAAAACCAGAAAATATGTTAAAGGACAACAGGAGAGAATGGAAAGAATTCCCAATGGTTAAAGTAGGGATGAATTGAGCAGGAAAGTATTTTTTAAAAAGGGGGGGGGGGGACAAAAATCAGCTTAAGCAAATTATCCAGATGACTGATATATATAAATGACTGAATACACAAACAAATGAGGTTGAGTAGAAACCTCTTGTGCAGAAGAATTCTATAGAATTGAGAGAGACACAGTCATCAAGGAGGTAGAGCTAACTCTCTGATCCCTAAGCGTGGGCTCTGCATTACGACTTCCTCCAGAAGAACAGACAATGTGGACATGCAAAAAAAGAGTAACTTCACAGTAAGAAACCTGAAAGGCCCTTCCTCAAGCAGGTGAGCACAATCAATACTACCATTTCACCTTGAGGGCATGAGATGATAGAGCTGCTTTTCATCTCAGTGACCAGCTTCCCCCAGTCCAATAGCCCCAGGCTAAATATGAGAAACACAAGGAAACCTGAAAGACACTGCCTCAGCCAGGTGAGCACAGTCAATACTAATAGGACAATAAGGACAAGAGATGACAGAGCAGCTCTTCACCTCTGTGACCTGCCTCCCCCAGACCCACAAACCCCAGTTTAAATATGAAAAAAAGGAAGATTCAAAAAAAAATTATAAAAATACCTGACAAGTCGTCCTCAATGCTCTCAAGGTCATCAGAACAAGGAAGTTCATAGAAACTGTCACCCCAAGAGAAGTCTATGGAGACATGATGACTGGATGTCATGTTGGCTCCTAGATGGGATCCTAGAACAGGAAGACACAGAACTGAGAATCCAAAGGATATGTGACTTCAGTTAATGTTAACATACCATTATTTTTTCTTCATGACAAATGGTCTAAGATGTTAACACTTTAGAGACAGCTCACCTAAGTCATAACAAGGGAAGAAACCAGGTTGAGGCTACCTGGGAAATCTCTGCACTTTCTTTTCAATTTCTGTATAAAAATAAAACTAAGCCTGGCATGGTGGCACATGCCTGTAATCTCAGCATCTTGGGAGGCTGAGGCAGGAGGATTTCGAGTTCAAAGCCAGCCTCAGCAACTTAGTGAGGCCTTAAGTAACTCTGTGAGACCCTGCCTCTAAATAAAATATAAAAAAGGGCTGGGGATGTGGCTCAATGATTAAGCGCCCCTGGATTCAATCCCCAGTACTTCCACACCAAAAAAAAAAAAACATTAAACTACTCTAAAGTAAAACCTTAGGACATGGTTATATTTTCTCAAACACTTACTTGTTTAATTATTCATACAGTTAATTACTGGTAACTGACACTCTTAGCTAGTTCTGTATTTTATTATGAACATTCATAACACAAAAATCAAATAGTTCAAACTAATATAAAATTCAAAGTATGTGCTTCTTTTACATATTTCATGTTGAAGTAATAACATAAGTAAACTCCTTATATTTTTATGCTTTCACTAGGTTCTAGGTTTGCCTTCTTAAAACTTTATCACTAGAGGAGAAAAAAATGACATTTTAGAGATTCTATTTCAACTCCTGGTTTAACTTTCCTGAAAGAGTGACTTTATATAAAAAAAAAGTCCTAATGGAAATTGACTCACTGTGACTGAATCATTTATCCCAAAGAATCCTTGTCTCTATTTTATTTCTATGCATACCTTTTTAGCAGCAATATAATCAAATATTTGTGACTGGGACAAATAGTCAAAGAAATAGTCATCTCCTCCAAGAACTCTGCAGGAAGTGGTGAGCCAAGAGAAGCAGAGGTGTCAGCTTGGTCCAGAAATTATATTACATGCTGCTGTGTTGTGAGAAAACACTCTACCTTTTAGAAATCACAAGGAGCTATGGATGTCCACACTCTTGTATGAGTCTAAATCTAGTTGAACTTCTAAGTAATTTTATTGTCACTAGCTCATCATGAAGCTAATGACAACTAAAGGATCTATGGAGCTGGGGATGTAGAAAGATTTCCTAGCATGCAGGAGTCCCTAGGACCAACCCCCGGAACCACAAAAAAAAAAAAGAATTTGTGTCTTATTTTTTGTAATCAAATAGAAAATGAATAATCACTCCTCTAAAGGAAACATGTTGGACCTAAAACACTTGAGACTCTCAGAATCAAAATACTCTCCTTACAATGTATTGCATAGCTAGATCACCATAAACAGTGGTGTCACGTCATAAACCATGTTCACATTAAGCATACCATCAAAAAACAAAAGGCTTTATTGACTGTTGATAAGAAAAATGAACATAATCTAGCTTAGAAATTATTAACACATTGGAAACATATGATACTGACATCAAAATCCTCCAGGACAAGCCAGACACTTTGACTCATGCCTGTCATCTCAGCTATTTGGGAGGATAAAGCAGAAGGATCACAAATTTGAGGCTGACATTAGCAATTCAGCTAGACCCTGTCTCAAAATGAAATTGTAACAAAGACTGGGGACATAGGTAGTTCAGGGCTTGCATAGCACAAGCAAGGCCCTGGGTTTAATCCCCAGTGCCAAAAAAAATTCTCCAGGTGAGACATCTGACAACTATGGCAGGTACAGAACAAGGCAGAAGCCATTATGTCAACCTCCTCAAAATGATTAAAGTAAACCTGCACTTTGTTCAGCTCACAACACTAACATGTCTGATTTCTGCTTCTAATAATTCAAATGAAACCATTTAAATATGATCAAAAGTGCATGTACTTTTCTAATGAATCCAACAAATATGAGAGAGATACTCAACTGCATTCTGAAAGCCACCTTATAAGCACATAGGGGCACCAACATTAGGATACAATGTAATCATGGCATTTCCTACATGAAATACCCCTAAATACTAATAAATACATAATTTCAAAAAAAGACAAATTTCTGAAATCAAAAGCAAATTGATACATTTTTAAATGATATTTTGAACAGAGGCAAAACACTTAAAGAGTTCTCCCACAAGAATTTCTGACAACGTAAAGTATCATGCTCATTAGAAGGCCCATCCCTTTGTATGCAAGGAATAAGAGAACTTTCTGATGAATATAGAACTTTAATAGGACATATGGAAATGCTTTCTAAATTTGAAAAGAAGAAAATATATGTTTTTAAAAAAGCTTATTTTTAGTAAATGTATCTGAATTACAAAAAAGCAGCTACTGACTTGTCTCTTACATTTTGTAATGATTTGCATCTCAGGAGATTTCATCTATAGTGGTTTTAAATATCATGAAATATCAATAGTTAACATTAAAAATATCATCATCCCTCTTCTCTTTTAAAACTGATTTGAAATTTTCTTAGAATAATTGGAAGAGGCACTTTGGTATATGTGTATATGTGTAAATACATGATCTTTTTTAAAAATTTTCTCTTTATTTTTAGTTGTAGTTCAACACAATACCTTTGTTTTATTTACTTATTTTTATGTGGTGCCGAGGATCAAACCCATGGCCTCACACGTGCTAGTCAAGTGCTCTACTGCTGAGTCACAATCCCAGCCCCAATACATGATCTTTTGAAACTATCTCTCATGCTTGAGTCCTGTCAAAGACATCTTCTCTGTGTGTGTTGCTGGGATGGACTCCATGGCCTCTCACATGCCAGGCAAGTGCTCTGCCACTGAGCTGCATACCCAGTCTCAAACATGTCTTAATAAATGGAAATTAATTAAAATCATTTGATTTAAGACAATTCTCTCAAACAAAACAATTCTCTCAATCAAAAACAAAGTAAGCTAAAATAAATTATTAAAATATTCCTTATTGGTGTAATCAAATAGAAAATGAATAAAAAATAGAAGTTCACAGAATTAAAAATCCTATACAGGGCTAGAGTTGTGGCGCAAAGGCAGAGCATTTGCCTGGCATGTGTTAGGCCCTGGGTTCAATCCTCAGTACCACATATAAATAAACAAAATAAATAAATAAAATAAAAAGATCCACTGACAACTAAAAAAATATTTTAAAAATTCTGTAGAAAATTGAAAGAATATTAATTAAAAATTGAATAGCAAAAACCTATTACACAGAACCAAAGGCCATGGGGAATTACATAGCAAAATAACTCTAAAATAAGAAAAATAAATCAATTAGCATACAAAAGCTTGGACTGATACGTAGAGTTCTCCCACTGGATAGGATCCTGGGATCATCAGGGCTCAAGGCTGGCTGTCATCTGCCCTTTAACAAATTCTGATTTTATTTCAAATGTTCATGATCTATAGAGAATAAAAGAGACAGAAAGGTAACTTTTCTAAATTTATTTTATGGTATGTCAAATTTTGATACTAGTCAAGATAATTCATCCAATGCAGGATGTCAGTGTTTATACAACAGATGTTATTTGTGCACCATTACAAATATAATGCCAATTAGCACAGCAGCCAGGGAGCTGCTCATCCTAGACTAGCAGGGGCAGAGTCTAGAGGAGGGGGACGGAAGGTCAGGAGGAGGGGGGGGCCTGGAAAATAAGTGGGGTCTGGAGAAGAGTCAGGGTCTTAAAGAGGAGGAGGGCTGGGCTGGGGTTATGGCTCAGTGGCAGAGCACTTGCCTAGCATCTGTGAGGCACTGGGTTCATACCTAAGCAACACATAAAAATAAATAAACAAAATAAAGGCATTGTGTCCATGTGCAACAACAAAAAAATTTTTAAAGAGGAGGGGTTAGGTCTGCAGGAGGGGCAGGACAGGAAGAAGGGAAAGATCTGGAGAAGAGACAGGGTCTGAAGGAGGGGGAGAATGAGTCACATGGGGGCAGGGCTTCACAGAGGGGTGGGACCTGAGGAAGGGACAGGCCCTGGAACATGAGTAGGACCTAGAGGAGAGGCAGGGTAGGAAAGAGGGGGAAGGGTGGTTCAGGAGGACAAGCAGGGCCATAGAATATAGGTGGGGTATAGAGGAGAGGCAGGGTCTGGAGGGGAAGGCCTTAGCAAGAGGGTCCTGGAGGGGTGGCTTCTTGCTAATTAAACTCTCCACCAAAAGAAAAACGTGTGGCTGTGGTAGCTCAGTGGTAGAGCACTTGCCTAGCATGTGTGAGGCACTGGTTTTGATCCTCACCACCACATAAAAATAAATAAATAAAATAAATGTATTGTGCCCTTCTACAACTAAAAAAAAAATTGAAAAAAAAACTAAGCAGAGATTAAAGAAAAAGAAAAATGTGGTTCATGAGTTCGGTTCCACAAAAAAACATGAGATGTATTTTTAATAAATTCTGGCTTTGTTAGAAGTAATATGTTTAAACTCAAGAGGCTCAAAAGGCTGAGGCAGAAGGATCTCAACTTCAAAACCAGCCTCAGCAAAAGCAAGGCATGAAGCACCTCAGTAAAACCCTGTCTCTATAATATAAAATAGGGCTGGAGATATGGCTCAGTGGTCACATGCAACAACAACAACAAAAAAAAAAAAAACATAAGTACTGAGTTCAATCCCCAGTACCCAAAAATAAAAATTAAAAAAATTTTTTTTTAAATAACATAGTGGGCTGCTAACATACGTACTTTTCAATTTTTTTCTACTATTTTAACACTGCAAGAAAAAACAAACCATTTAAACACTAAGGAAAACAAGGAAGTGGACTGGGGTCCCCCTTCCCTTAGGCTGTACATTCCTCCCTCCCTACACATTCCTCCTTCCTCCCTGCCAGGTTCCCTAGAAACCACCATGGGTCACTATGTTAAGATAATGAGGGTCACAGCCTAAGGAAGGGTCACTGCTGCACAGGGAGCCAGGATGAAATTGTGAAGGACAGAGTGGGGCTGACAGCCAAGGCTGCCCTCAGCTCTCAGGTCCAGGACAGGGTTTGCTCCTCATGCTTCCCACCATCCCCTCACCGGCTACCAGAGCTGCCAGAAGCTTCTGAGCCATCTCTGAGGCTGCTCTGAGGGAAAGGGAATCACAGGTGTCCCTAGAGACATGACCCATGAGGGTCCCCATGCTACGCATCTCCTCAGGCTGCTCTGAGCAGAAAACCCCAGACTTCTCTAAAAATATAACCCATGAGGGTCCCCAAGCCAAGCATCTTCCCCAGGCTATTCAGAGGAGAAGGGAACCCCAGGCATCCAAAGAGACATAAACCACGAGGGTCCACACACCAGGCATCTCCCTCAGGCCACTCTGAGGAGAAGAAAAGCCAGGGCCTACATAGAGTTGCGACCCACAAGGCTCCCCACATCTGGCGTCTCCCTCAGGCCAATGTTAGGAGAAGGGAGCCCCAGGCATCCCTAAGACATGACTCACAAAAGTCCCTAAGCCAAGAGTCCGCGCTGAGGCTGCTCTGAGAAGTGAGCTCCCTGAGCCCCTGGAGGCATGACCCACCAGAGTCCCCAACCTGGGTCTCTCTCAATCTGCTCTGAGAAGGGAGCTCTGCCCCTCCAAGTGGAGTGACCCAACACTCCCAGGAATGGGGCTCTCCTGGGTTGGTCCTGAGGGGGAAGCAGACTCCTCACTTTCAAAAAGGCGGCATTAAAGATGGAGGCGAGGCCCCACCCCTTATTGACCACGCCCCCTTTGGCCAAGCACAGCAACCCTGGCAACCCCCCCAGGCAGCTCTGAGGAGAAGGGAACCCAGGGCTACTTAGAGACGTGACCCACGAGGCTCCCCAGGCCTGGCATATCCCTCAGGCTGCAGTAAGGATGAGGCTGCCCTGCAGTGTCCCTAGAATGTGACCCAAGAGGGTCCCCAAACCAGTCGTCTCCCTCAGGCTGCTCTGAGGAGAATGGAACCCCAGGCATCCCTAGAGACACGACTCACAAAAGTCCCTAAGCCAAGAGTCCACTGAGACTGCTCTGAGGAGAAGGGAGCTCCGGGAATCCCTGGAGGCATGACCCATGAGAGTCCGCAACCTGGGTGTCTCTCTCAATCTGCTCTGAGAAGGGAGCTCTGCCCCTCCCTGTGGAGTGACCCAACACTCCGAGGACTGGGGCTCTCCTGGATTAGTCCTGAGGGAGGAGCCAGCTCCTCACTCTCAAGGAGGAGGCCTTAAAGATGGCGCTGAGGCCCCGCCCCTGGTTGGCCATGCCCCCTTCGGCCACGCACAGCAACCCTAGCGTCTGCCCCAGGCCGCTCAGAGGAGAATGGAACCCCCAGCCTAATTAGAGACATGACCCCGAGGCTCCTTAGGCCTGGCATCTCCCTCAGGCTGCTGTAAGGGTGAGGGAGCCCCCCAGTGTCCCTAGAATGTGACCCAAAATGGTCCCCACACCAGGCATCTACCTCAGGCTACTCTGAGGAGAACAGAACTCTAGACGTCCCTAGAGACATGACCCAAGAGGGTGCCCACACCAGGTATCTCCCTCAGGCCATTCTGAGTTGAAGGGAGCCCCAGGCACCCCTAGAGATGTGGCCCACGAGGGTCCCCACACCAAGTGTCTCTCTCAGGCTGCTGAGGAGAAGGGACCCCAGGCATCCCTAGAGACATGACTCACGAAAGTCCCTAAGCCAAGAATCAACGCTGAGGCTGCTCTGAGAAGGGAGCTCCGTGAGTCCCTGGAGGCATGACCCACGAGAGTCCGCAACCTGGATGTCTCTCTCAATCTGCTCTGAGAAGGGAGCTCTGCCCCTCCCTGTGGAGTGACCCAACACTCCCAGGAATGAGGCTCTCCCAGGTTGGTCCTGAGGAGAAAGCCAGCTCCTCACTCTCAAAGAAGCAGCATTAAAGATGGCGGCAAGGCCCCGCCCCTTATTGACCACGCCCCTTTGGCCATGCGCTGTGCAGGAGCTCCTCCCAGCTCAGAGGCCGGGCCTCTCCTGGCTCCCTGGTGAATGTCAGCACCTTTGTCCACCCTCAGCAGTTAATTAATAAAATATGTTCCCATTGCTCTAACTAGGTCTGGCTGTGGCACCTGAGGAGTGGAATCTCAGAAGAGGAGAAATGGAGTCCAGGAGACCCCCCTTGCTGCACTCCACCAGGCCAAGTGCTGCAGCAGCCTGAGACAGGCAGGCAGAGGCACAGAGGGAGGCAGGTACAGGGAGTCTAGACCCTCAGCCCAAGGGCAGAGGCCAGAAACAGACCACCTCAGAGGCTTCTGGGACGTGTAGTCTTTGAGACAGAGTGACTTAGCCAGGGACTGCTCCAATTCAGAATCAAGGGTTTTAAGAAAATCTGTTAATTCCCAGCCCAGGGTGATCACTGTAGGAGGGTAGAAGAACCTGAGCTCAGACCAAATTCCCAGTAGCCTATGAGAGCATTCTAGATCATTCAGTCTGTCCTGCCTGTCCAGCTCTCACCATGGATGCCTCTGGGAGCTGCAGGCCACACAGATTCAGGGTTCTCAGGGTTTCTGGACAGTGTAGTCTGGTGCTCTGCTCACACAGTCGTTGCCCTTCAGGACCATGGAAGCTGTGTGTCATGTGCTGGCCCAGACACCCTGGAGAACCCTGGCAGTGGACTCTGGTGTTCTACCCATGCAGCCCTCACCCCAGGAGACTAGAGGTTGCAAGTAGCACATTCACCCTCATACCACCAGGATTCTGGGTAGTGCAGTCTTGAATTCCACATTGCATCCCAGCTGCAGATGTCTCTGTGAGCTGCAGGCTACTCAGGCACCCCTAGTGATTCTGAACAGTATAGCCTGGAATTCTGCCCACTCAGCCCTCACTCCAGAAGTCTATGGGGGCTTCAAGTAGCACATTCAACCTCATACCCCCACCCAGGATTCTGGGAAGTGTAATCCAGTCATCTACAATGCAGCCCCCACTGCAGAGGTCTCTAGAAATTGCAGGCTACACAGTAACTCAGGCATCCCTAGGGATTCTAGACAGTGTATTCTGGTGTTCTGCCCATGCAGCATCACTACAGTGGATTCTGGGAGCTGCAAGCCCCCAAAAATCATGGGTATTATAGCCTGGTGCTATGTTCAACTGTACAGTGACTACTTAGAGCTAAGAGCCTCCAGGAATTCTGAGTATTGTAGTCAGTTCTACTCAGTCAGCTCTGACCGCAGAGGTCACTGAGAGCTGTGGGCCATTGATTTTTCTGGGTGGTGCAATCCATCCTACCTAAGTGGACTTCACCCCCATCATGGCTCTGGGATCTGTGTAGCATAAGCCTACCTAGACACCCCTGAGGAGTCGGTGTAGTGCAATACAAAGTTTGCCCCGGCGGTATTCAAAAGGAAGGTGTCTGGGAGTTGCAGGCCCCCAGGGATTCTGGGTAGTATAGTCTTGCCCTCTACCTCCATAGCCCTCACTGTGGAAGCCTCTGAGAGTTCTAGGCCACATGGACACGGGGCACCTCCAAGAATTCTAAGTAGTATAGTTCAGCTCCCTACCCTGAAGCCCTCAGTATTGCAGATCCTGGGAACTGCAATTCCCCCTGAGCATTCTGGAGAAGGTAGTCCAGTGTTTTGCCTACATGCCCCTACTGCAAGGGCCATGAGAACTGAAGGCCACATGCTTGCCTTGGTGCTGAAGACCTCACGGTGGAAGCCTCCTGGAATTGCAAGCAGCACACTCACCAGTGTGTCCCCAGGAATTGTAGGTAGTGTAGTCTGACCTGCATAATGCACAGCTCTCACTTGGGAGGCCTCTGGAAGTTGCAGGCTGCATACTCACCTGGGAAACACACCCCACCAAGGATTCTAGATACTGTAGTTAAGCTCTCAGTCCAACAGTCCTCACAACAGAGGATCCTGAGAGCTACTGGCACCGAGATTTGTGGGTAATTTAGTCCTGTGTTTTTCCTACTCACTGCAGAAAATTCTGAAACTAAAGTTCCCCCTTAGGATTGTGGGTAATGCAGTTCAGTGGTTTGCCCACTCACCACAGAGGATTCTGGAAGCTGCAGTCCCTGAGGGTTCTGGATAATGCAGTCTAGTGTTTGGCCTGCACATTCCTGCTGAGGATCACAGGAGATGAAGACCCCATGCTTTCCCTGGGACCCTGGAGATTCTAGGAAGTGAGCTCTACCAACAAAACCATCACCACCAAATCCTCTGGGACTTACAGGGTTACAGGGTATGCAGGCATCCCCAGAGATTCTGAGCATTGAAGTCTGGTATTCTGCCCTTACAATTCTCACCCCCAGAGGCTCCTGGGCAGAGCAGGCACCCAAAAGTAATTGGCAGCATAGTTTGATTTTTTGTCAGTACAGCCCTCTCTGCAGAGGTCTCTGCAAGTTGCAGGTCCTCAAGAATTATGGGTAGCACAGTCTGTCATTTGACCTATGTTGCCCTCACTGTAGAAGGCTCTGGTAACTGCAATGAGGATTCTGCAGTTACCCAGGATTCAGGTAGTACAATCCATCATAATCTTTGCATCTCTCATCCTAGAGGCTCCTGAGAGCTTCTTGCTGCATTTTCATGAGCTCTTACCCTCAGGCCCCAGTGAGACTCCAGGCACTGGGCCCTCCCTGCACCATCTTGAGGGGGCATTTGTGTCCTCAGACACTCAAGCCACACAAAATACATTGACATACCATGATAATGAGCAGCCAAAGCCTCAGTAAGAAATACTGTTGTAAAATAAGTTCTCCTAAAATATTACCTGAGAAAGTAAAGAACATGGCAGAACTTACTTCTCAGCCCACCAGGCAGTGCACAGGAAGCTTCTTCCTCATGTTTTCCTCACATGGACCTCAGTCATCCTGAATCCACAGTGGAGCCTCCATGGGTAGGTGCCAAGGAGAAGGAAGCTCTGGTCATCATCATAGACATATCCACCAGGCATCCCCAGTCCATGGTATCTTTCCAGGTGTCTCCCCAGGATTTAAAAAAAAAAGAAGGAAAAAAAAACCTCTGGTCTACACCTTAGATAGAGCCTCTAGGAGTCCCTAGATGTGGCATCTCTCAGGTGGATCCCCAGGAGAAGGAAGTTGGATTAGGGCACAGAACACAGCCCCCAAAAGCAGTTGATCAGAGAAAGTTGTTCTGAGTTCCCCCTGCTGGCCACTGTGGGCAGTGAAGGATGCTGGGTGTTCACTGTTCAGAGCTGCACCCCCTTGTGCTAAGCACAATGAAGCTCTTAAATTCATAGTTCTGACTATTCCAGGTCATGATTTTGGAAATCGAAAAGAAATAGAGCCTACCTCCTATGTCTTGATCAGAATAGATGGAGATAGCAAGCAGCAAAGTACATGGCCCATAGACAAAATTTCATTGATTTCCTATATTTCAGCCATCATATAGGGGAAAGAGTGAAATTTATAAACTGGAATAAGAAAAATTTTTAAAGCATTAATATTTAAAATAGAGACCCCAAATTTGAAGTACTTACATCTAAGTATTAAAGTACAATCATATTTCAGAAAATCTTGAAATGTTTATAAAGAAATCAAATGAAATATAAATAAATACAGAGATAGTCTTTGTTCAGGTCTCAATATAATCAACATGAAACTACCTCAAACCTGATCTGAAGATTCAGTGCATTCCAGAAATTCCCAACACGCTCTTTTTAAACCTAGACTAGACATCACTGACTTCAAAAGGACACACACTTCAAGAAGCCACACATAAGGATGTCAGAACCTATCAAAATACTCTCTAGATTTGCATTTAAAATGGGAAACTGTAAAACTCTAGAAGATGTGCATGACCACATATTTCATGATGAGGTTCTAAATACAACCCACCCCCAAAATCCACGAAAGCTATGGATGTGGCTCAGTGGTTAAGCAACCTGGGTTCAATCCCTGCTATCAAACAAACAAACAATAACAACAAGAAATCCATGAAAGAAAAACCTGAAAATGTGGACTGTATTAAATTCCTCTGTAAAAAAAATCATATTAAGGAAATAAAAAGACAAATCAAAGACTGAGGGAATCTTTGGAAAGTATATGTCTAAAACAAACTTGTGGGGGCGGCGGCGGCGCGGGCTGGTGCGCGGCACAGCGTCCTGTGCTGGAATGTGCGGCTCCCGCGAGCTCGCGGCGCAGCAGCAGGCCAAGCGCCGCCGAGGCCCCTGGCCCCAGACCCCGGCGGCAGCCCGGACGGCTGGGCGAGGGCTGGCAGCCTGAGCACTTTCTGCAGCCCCGCTCCTGGCCTTTAAGGGCCTCGACAGCCCAAGCACCCAACTTTTTCCACCCCTCCCCCCCTCCCCTAAAACTCCAACAACAAAGAAAAGTAGTCGGCGGAGGGGTGGCGACGCCGGGTCGCCAGTTCCCCCTCTCCGAGGAAGACCGAATACAGTTATGGCTACCCAGGTGATGGGGCAGTCTTCTGGAGGAGGAGGGCTGTTCACTGGCAGTGGCAACATTGGCATGGCCTTGCCCAACGACATGTATGACTTGCATGACCTCTCCAAAGCTGAACTGGCTGCTCCTCAGCTTATCATGCTAGCAAACGTGGCCTTAACTGGGGAAGTGAATGGCAGCTGCTGTGATTACCTGGTTGGTGAAGAAAGACAGATGGCAGAATTGATGCCTGTTGGGGATAACAACTTTTCAGATAGTGATGGAGAAGGACTTGAGGAATCTCCTGAAATAAAAGGTGAACCTAATGGACTCGAAAACATGGAACTGAGAAGTTTGGAAGCCAGTGTTGTAGAACCACAGCCTGTATTTGAGGCATCAGCTGCTCCAGAAATTTACAGCTCAAATAAAGATCTTCCTAATGAAACACCTGGAGCAGAGGACAAATGCAAGAACTTGAAGACCAAACCCTTTCGCTGTAAGCCATGCCAATATGAAGCAGAATCTGAAGAACAATTTGTGCATCATATCAGAGTTCATAGTGCCAAGAAGTTTTTTGTGGAAGAAAGTGCAGAGAAGCAAGCAAAAGCCAGAGAATCTGGCTCTTCCACTGCTGAAGAGGGAGATTTCTCTAAGGGCCCCATTCGCTGTGACCGCTGTGGCTACAATACCAATAGATATGATCACTATACTGCGCACCTGAAACACCACACAAGAGCTGGAGATAACGAGCGAGTCTACAAGTGCATCATTTGCACTTACACAACAGTAAGCGAGTATCACTGGAGGAAACACTTAAGAAACCATTTTCCAAGGAAAGTATACACATGTGGTAAATGCAACTATTTTTCAGACAGAAAAAACAATTACGTTCAGCACGTTCGAACTCATACAGGAGAACGCCCATATAAATGTGAACTTTGTCCTTATTCAAGTTCTCAGAAGACTCATCTAACTAGACATATGCGTACTCATTCAGGTGAGAAGCCATTTAAATGTGATCAATGCAGTTATGTGGCCTCTAATCAACATGAAGTAACTCGCCATGCAAGACAGGTTCACAATGGGCCTAAACCTCTTAATTGCCCCCACTGTGACTACAAAACAGCAGATAGAAGCAACTTCAAAAAACATGTAGAGCTACATGTGAACCCACGGCAGTTTAATTGCCCTGTATGCGACTATGCAGCTTCCAAAAAGTGTAATCTACAGTATCATTTCAAATCTAAGCATCCTACTTGTCCTAATAAAACAATGGATGTGTCAAAAGTGAAATTAAAGAAAACCAAAAAGCGAGAGGCTGACTTACTTGATAACAGTACTACCAATGAAAAAACAGAAACAGAGCAAACGAAAATAAAAGGGGATGTAGCTGGAAAGAAAAATGAGAGGTCTGTAAAAGTGGAGAAAAAAGATAATGTTTCAAAAGAGAAAAAACCTTGTAGCAATGTTTCAATGATTCAGGTCACTACCAGAACTCGCAAGTCAGCAACAGAAGCTAAAGACATGGATGTGCATACAAGAAATAATTCAGAAAAATCCTGTAAAGCCAAGAAAAGCAAAAGGAAGATGGAAATTGAAGCCCATTCCAAGCATGATCCTGTGAATGATGAGGAATCTATGACAAAAAAGAAAAGGAAGATAGAAGGTAAATCCAAAAATAGTCAGGAAGTACCAAAGGGTGATAACAAAGTGGAGGAGAATAAAAAACAAAATACCTGTGTGAAAAAAAAAAACAAAGAAGAAAACCCTAAAAAATAAACAAAGTAAAAAAAGCAGCAAGCCTTCTCAGAAAGACACCTCTCAGAAGGAACCTGTTCAAAAGGAGACTAGTCAGAAGGGGCCTGTTCAAGATGTTCAGAAGGGGCCCTTGCAGATAGAGTTGCCTCTACCCATGGAACCTGTTCAGGTAGAGCCTGCTCACATGGAGGTGGTTCAGAAGGGGCCTGTTCAAGTAGAGCCTGCTCACATGGAGGTGGTTCAGAAGGGGCTTGTTCAAGTAGAGCCTGCTCAGGTGGAAGTGGTTCACCAGGAGTCTGCTCACATGGAGCTGATCCCTCCTATGGAGACTGTCCACATGGAGGAGGTTGTTCACAAGGGGCCTTCTCACGTGGAGCTGCCCCCTCCTGTGGAGTCTGCTCATATGGAAGAGGTTCAGAAGGAGCCTGCTGAGATGGAGCTGCCCTCTCCTATGGAATCTCCTCTTACAGAGGATGTTCAGAAGGGGCCTCTGCAGATAGAGTTGCCTCTACCCATGGAACCTGTTCAGATGGGGCCTGTTAACATGGAGTCTGTTCAGATGGAAGTTGTTCAGAAGGAGCCTGCTCAGATGGAGCTGTCTCCTCCCATAGATCCTCCTCTTCACAATGAGCCAATTCCCAAAAAGACTTCTCCCCGAAAAGATAACAGAAAGGAAAGGTCCAATATGCAGAGTGAAATGACACGTAAGGAGCAAGTCCTTATTGAAGTAGGCTTAGTGCCTGTTAAAGATAGCCAGATTCTAAAGGAAAATAAAAGCACACAGGAACTTTTGGCATCATCAACACCACTGCCAAAGGAAGACTTAAGAGAGGAGGAGTCAGAAGACCAAAAATTACTCTCAGAAGGTGAAGGAAACAAAGAAGACCCTTTTCTGAAAGTAGGAACAGAAGAAGCAGAGAAGAGTGTAGCCGATTCCTGTACCAAGGAATCTAGTACTAGTGTTTCATCTTCTGGACAAAAGTTGAATATGCCAGGGGGTGAAACTTTAGCTGATAAGCATCAGACTGACTCAGCTATGCTTTGTGAAGTGGAAATGGATACTGATCATAACCCAGCAGAGAATCTCCCTGATAAAGACTCAGCAGTTGGAGAACCAGTTTCACCATTGCTTCTTCCCCCACCAATAGGCGAACATGAAGCAGTGTCCCAAACTGTGCTGGCTTCACCTCCTGTTACTGTGGCAGTAAATGAGTCTCAGGAAATTGATGAAGATGAAGGTATCCACAGTCATGACGGAAGTGACCTAAGTGACAACATGTCAGAGGGTAGTGATGATTCTGGATTGCATGGGGCTCGTCCAGTTCCACAAGAAGCTAGTACAAAAGATGCAAAAGAAGCCTTGGCAGGCAAAGGGACTGAGGGAGATTTTGTTTGCATCTTCTGTGATCGTTCTTTTAGGAAAGAAAAAGATTACAGCAAACACCTCAATCGCCATTTGGTTAATGTGTATTTCCTTGAAAAAGCAGCTAAAGGGCAGGAGTAATTAAAGATTGGGACAAGGTTCCAGTTCTTGGTTTGTAAGAGCTATTAATTTTTATATTCATTTATAATAGTAGAAAAACCTTTTAAGATTGCTTTAATTAGTGTCTAGTATTGATTTTTAAGAGGCATCCTTTTCCTTAGGACTTCATATATACCTGTTGATTGTTGTATAAATTTTAGCAAATCCAAGGGAGTTTAGTGTACTAAAAAAAACAGCAGATACCTAAATCTATTTAGCTTATATGTTCAATTGAAATGAGAAGGCCATGATGATATAATAGCATTCTATTGCTTTGTCCATTTACAACTTGACATTGTTTTCCTCCGTGTCTGTCTTCTATCACTTTAGTTTACTTTTCCTTTTTTATTTAGCTCTATAAAAATTGGCTCAATAGCAAATTACTTGAACAATTTGCCTGCTTTATATAAAGTTAGCACTTTAAGATTTCTTTAGAGATGAAAAAAAGACATTTAAATTGAAGAAAAATTAGCCCAACAGTGGACATTGTATCAGTCCAGGTATTTACTTGCTGAGTTTTGATCAATATTTTGTGTTAATTGTCATAAAAACAGTGATTTTGGTGTTTTTAAATTTTTTTTTTATTTTGGTGCTTTAATGGCTTAAGATGTTGCACATTGTTTTTGTTTTTTGTTGTTTTTTTTTTAACCTATGCAGTTATATTTTTCTAGAAATAGCATTTGTGTTGAGCAGTAACACTTTATACATATATATGCATGTTTATTTTGGCCTCATCAGAGGAATATTTTTAGGCTTGTTTGCAAAAGGGCAGTTTTTATTTTCTTTGCTGCAATTGTCTTTTTTGCAGAATAATAGTGTGTGCAAGTTTGTGAGCAAATGAAACATGCAGGTTCAATCCATTCATTATGATTTTCATATCTTATACCTATGCCAGAATCTGTATTTCACATTAAGTTATTTATTTTGAAAGAATATAGTAAATTCACAGCTCTCTTTCTTGATTTTGCAATAAATAAACCAAGAGGTTTTTATTTTTAAAACACATTTTAATCTCAAATACCAACCATCAGTTACATTATTTTTTAATTTTTTTTGCCTGTTATGGTACAGTTACTTCTTAACTGTAATGTTATCTTTGGGGAGAACCTTTTCTCTTAAATGGTTGGTGTCCATGTGGCTACTTAGCTGAATAAAGAATTGTAACTGAGATTTGGAAATTGCAAACCTAGAATTAGGAGACGCAATCATTCCTTCAAGTTGTATGGGACATCACTTGTGAGATTCCAAAGCCATAGCTATTATACAGCAAATCTAGAATGAGAGATGGCATGAGTTCTGGCAAGTCAGCTGCAGCTTCCTGTGAATACAGCGAAGAAAGCTGGTGAACTTCAGTACAGTCCAGATTTTAAAAATCATACTTTCTCAGGGATCTCCACAAACTAGTGGGTGTCCTGGCTGTCCCTATGACAGCCTCTTCTACAGGTGAGGCCTCAAGTGAATTGCAGCTATCCTGATGTGCCTATAGGGGCACTTTGTATGAAAAAGGGTGTGTACTCCAAAACTGTTCTGTAGGTTCTTTGGCCATTTGCCAGAGAGTATGAAAGAATCCAACATAGGATTTGTATTAACGTTAGGAGTTCATTTCAGTAAAATAAAGTGTGATCCCAATAGGGAATCTTGAATTTCAGCCTCCCATGTTCTATTTTTGAAATAACCCCCTTCATGAATATTTTGATAATTTTCTTTTACCTGGTTATCTCTTTGAGGTAGGTTTCAGATTTTGGCAGTACAACATGAAAGATTAGGACAAGCATTAATGTATGGGTGGAAAACTTGTTAATCTGAGAGTGAAGTTTGAGTTAAAAGTTGCTCAAACTTGGAATTGACTGGGAGGCCAAAGAATTTTAAGAAGATTCTCTCAAAACATGAGTAAGTTGTGTGATAACGGTGTGTTTGGCGTGTATGAATGGGAATTTATAAATGTTGAATTATAGGCTCCGACAATCATTGTCAGCAGGAGATCAAGCTGCAAATATTTATGTTTTAAACCTTAAATTATAAAGCTAGTTAAGTCTTCCTAATAACTAGTTTTTAATGTTAATGAGCACATTTTACCTAAGTTACCTTTTACATTATATTGAAAAAGATTCATTTTAAGCACAGATTAGAGATTGGGAATCTGCTTGGGGAAGAGGTCTTTCTGGATTCTTTCATACTGTAAAGGAAAGAAATTTGCCTTCTGGGGAATTGAACTAATTTCTAATCTAGCCTTTAAGACTAGAATGCTGAAGACAAAAATATGAAGGAGATTAAAACCCCTTATTAAGTTGATGTGTAAAACATTGTTACTGGAAATTGATTGGGACTTGAGGCCTTTCTTCCAGAAAACAAGGACTTGATTATCAGGCCTATATTAGGTCCTGAACCTTAATGCCATGTATTTGTACTTTTTAAAAATTGTTTCAATGAAAAATATATTAGTAATTGGAACTTCTGGTCCAGTTGGGAGTTCTTCCATTTGAAAAATGTGATATTTGCATGGAACTGTTTGAATCTTTGTATTTTCTAGTGCCCTCCCCACAATAGAATTGAAGCTAGAACTTTCTCTTTTGATAAAGGAACAATAAACATGTTATTTGTAAATTGGTATTTAGTAACTAGTGGTAAACTTGAAGTACTAGAATGCATTATAAGCCTAATCCTAGGTAGTCATGAAAATCTAATTATTTTTGAACCTGTATTCCCATTGGTTTCCAGTATATTTAAGTTATATTTTCCTCTTTATCAGAGCTGCTTCTTATTCGGGGGCTACTTTTATTTTTATTGAGGTGTCATTCATAAGGAGCTAAAATTGTTTTGATAAGGCTTCTTATAACTGTAGCTGGATGTTTTGCTCTAGTCTTCCAAGAAGGGCCATTTTATTTTTTAGAGTAGTCACTTATAACGGCATGTGGTCATTGACTCTGGGGGCCGTTTGCATTGCATGCTGATATAAATTAAAACCCCAGTTAACATCATCACATGTCACCCCATGAATGTTGAAGATGGAAGGAATACCTTGCCTGTAGTATACTGTCACTTCTGGACTGAAAAGCTGGGGGAGGAAATTTACTTTGCATATATCAAAAAAACTTAAAGCCAGTATGTCAAGTTCAATTGTTGACCTCAGCAGATGAAGTGAGCTGATAGTGTTAATTCAGATTTAAGAAATTATCTGAATCTTGGTTTGTGTAGATTTATAATCTACATACTATATTAATTAAATCAGATAGCTTTTACAGTACCACATGTGTACATAGGCACCCTCCCATCCCCTTCTGCATCCATTAGTTACTGAACTTTCTGAACTGGCATTGTAACATAACAACAATGTTTTGTTGCACCAATTTTATAAACTTTTACAGTGCAATACGTGTTATTTTTCTGAGGCAAACCAAAGGTATATTTCTCAAGGTTCTTGCTGCTTTCTTTAGCAGCATTTGATGGTGGATCTTTTATATACATTTGTAATAGATAAAAATAAGCCAGATTGCAAATTCTTTTTAAAATCTTAAACCATGTACCAAGTTTTCGGTTGAAATTGTGTAGGATAAGTTAAAACTTAAATTGCATTCTATTAACCAATGTGAGTGTATTTCTGTAAGCATAGTTATGTTGAAATAAAGTTTTAAAAAGCAAAAAAAAAAAAAAATAAATAAATAAATAAATAAATAAAAATAAAACAAACTTGTGTAAAAAATATAGTAAGACTCAACAATAAGACAACATAATGGGAAAAGATATGAACAGACAACTCACAAGAAAGATACGACATGGTAAAGAAGCATAGAAATGATTCTTAGTATCACCTGTCATGCACTGCACATCTACCGAGCTGCTAAGATCTTTAGTAAGTGTAGTATCAACCATGAGGATGATGAACAGCCACAGGCACTCCTGTGCATTGCTGGAAGAGCACAAAACAGTTCAACACTATCAAAAAACTGACCATTTTCCCCAAAGTTAGACATGGTTTCACCACATGGTCCTAAAAATATAGACAACTGCCTCAAAAATGTATATCGAGATAACAGCACACCATTACATATAGTATTCTATTCACAATGCACTAATACCTTAAGCAATCAGGATGTACTTCAATGGGTAATAAAATAGCATAACTGCTATGAATCTATGCCATGGAGGCCCTGGTGTCTCTGAGCTCCCCCAGGTCCCTACTCTAGACTGCCTTTACTTTTGCACACCTCACAGAGGGAAAAGTGAATTCTGAATAAAAACACCTGTACATGCAGCTCATCAACTCATGCTCAATATGCAGTTGCTGCCTATGGAAAAAGATTAAAAAGTTCTGGATGTGGGTGGTAAACTTAGAAAAATGCAAGCACAACAACCCAGGCCTACATCTTTGTTCATAGGAGCTTCCTGGGGAACAACAGACAAATGTGGAGGCAACTCCAGGATCCCCACACAACCACATCTAGGGGAGAACCTGAAGGTGGCTGTCATTAGGGCCCCTGTGTCTCACCTCTGATCAGCTTAGAGGACATTATGCTACAGATTCATACCTCCATCCCAATTTTTAATTTCATCTCTTTCCACAGGTTGCAAATGCATCCTGAGCTTGGATTCTGTTGATTGATTAGCTTGTTTAATGTTGCAAAGAGAGCTATTCCACTACCTAGTCCTGATGCACAACCTCTGAAATTCACTGTTCTGGTTATTCAACATACATTTGGTTTAGCAGTTGTTGGGGTTTGCACACTCTGCCATCTGCGCAACTTTCTCTGTGTCCAGAGGCTGCAGAGGTGTTATCTGTTGTTCCAATTAACTTTTCCCTTCATTTTCATTGAGCCATAGTGGCCCTGAGGTTAGCAATTGTAGCTCCAACTCATCGAAATTCTGCAGGTCTCCTCCGGCGAGCAGAGTGTCCCTGTCTCCCGGGGACTGGTGGCAGCTCTGTGGGAGTGGAGCAGAACAGTGGAGTGGAGCCTCCTCGGGCTGGGGAACCTGGAGGAGAAAGGGCAGAGCCGAGGTGCGCGGATGCCAGACCCACAGTTTCCACTGCAGGATAAACCAAGCACCTTTCAGAAACTACAACCTGGCTTCTGTCCGCCAAGTACCTCCTATGGGCGGCACAAACAGGGGACCTTTTTGGCAGCAGAACGTGGAGACCCGGAACCCCTGAAGCCACACCTGAGAAGGACGAGTGCCCTCCAGGCTCCATAAAGTCAATCCAGGGTGCTGGAGTGGGAGAAAGGGCTGCGTTCCAGGACGTGATTTCTGAGTTCTAATTCCGCTGCACCCTGGCCCAAGCCTGCGTGGTTTGGCTATGTGACTTAACCCCTCTGAGCTGTAGTTTCCCACCTGCGCCAGGCGGTGGCAGTGCTGTCCTGGTTCCGGCCAGATGGGCAGCAAGGAGCTGGTGGTTTCAGGGTTGGAAAGCACTCTGGGGCTCTGTAGCACTGCCACATTCTGTGCATGGATCCTGCTCCCCTCTCCATAGCTCTGTATTCAGCTTGTACTCAGCTTCAAGTCACTGCAGCCATAACGTAATTCCACATAGGTAATCGCCCATTCTTCAATATACCCCACATTGTTTGGAGAACCATGCGGTAAATGCCCTCATTTGCGGGGCTGGGATGTGGCTCAGTGACTGAACGCTTGCCTCATACATGTGAGGCCCTAGTTTCAATCCTCAGCACCACATAAAAAGAAAATAAAAATTAAAAATAAAAACTAAATGCCCTCATTTGCTATTCCCCCTTTCAAGACTTAAACCTTTCTTTCAAGCTTTGGATCTGAGATTTCTCAGTGTCCAATGCAGGTGGGTTTGGTTTTTCCCTCATCTAAGACTGGACCCTGCATTATGGTGGGGCTGGAAGCTGATAGGCATGAAGTGGTGTTTACACATGATGTTGAGGCTGGGACAAAGTTATGTCTAGGAATAGTGACTGAGTCTGAACCAAAATGTAAGGAGTTTTGAGAGCTGTTGAGTAAACACCCAGGCCCTGCCTCTCTGATTTTGAGTCTGAATTATACAAATTAACAGGTGGGATGGGAGCTACTTCTACATAGCATACATGAAAGCAATTCATAGGAGAAAGGAAGAAAGAAAGACTGCAGAAAGGATCCTACACTTGGCTGGGCTCTGGGCACTTCTCTGACCTGTGGCCCTTCCCCCATGGGGCACTAAGCCGTGCCCCTTTACTGACAGGAGGTTCCCTGTCCTACAGACACCAGGTTGTCCTCATCTTGGACATAAGGGTTTTCTGGGTTTCAGCAGAAGTTCAGTGTCTAAGCCCAATGGATGCTACTGGAAAGAGCGGGCAGCTGCAAAAGGAGGATGTGAAAGGCTGGCCAAGGGGAAGTAAATGCAGGTTTGCCCTTGCACAGAAATGGGCTTTCAGTGGACACACTTTGTGCAATAAAGTGGCTAACTCTGAGATAAACAAGATTGATAAGCATTTAGCCAAACTAACCAAAATGAAAAGAGAGAAGACTTACATTAATAAAATTAGAGATGAAAATGGAGAAATTACAGAAATTCAGCAGACATAAGGGACTATATTGAAAACTTATACTCCAATAAATTGGAAAACCTAGAAGAAATAGACACATACAACCTACTAAAACTGAATCAAGAGGACATAGAAAACCTAAACAGACCAATAACTAGGAATGATATATAAAAACCATAAAGTATGCCTTCCAAAAAATAAAACCCTGGGACCAGATAGATTCTCAGCTGAATTCTACCAGACCTTTAAAGAAGAACTAAAGCCAATACTCCTCAAATTATTCCATGAAATAGAAAGGAATGGAGCACTTCCAAATTCATTCTATGAAGCTAGTATCACTCTCATATCAAAACCAGATAAGGACACATCAAGTAAAGAACACTACAGACCACTGTCATTGATGAACTTAGACTTTTAAAAAATATACCTAATAAAATATTAGCAAATCATGTTCAACAACATACTAAGAAGATTGTACATCATGATCAACTTGTTTTATACCAGAGATGCAAGGATGGTTTAATATACACAGATCAGTAAATGTAATTCATCACATAAGTAGAATTAAGGGCAAAAATCATTTAGTCATCTTGATAGATACAGAGAAAGCATTTGACAAAATTCAGCACAAAATTTGACAAAATAAAATCAATGAAGAAACTAGGGATAGAAGAAACCTTCCTAAATACCATAAAGGGTATATATGAAAAAACCTAAAGCCAACCCCACAGTAAATAGGAGAAAACTGAAAGCATTTCCTTTAAAATCAATAACAGACAAAGATGTCCACTCTCGCCACTCCTGTTTAATATAATTCTAGGCAGAACAATTAGACAAGAGAAGGAAATAAAGGGATTAAAAATAGGAAAGAAAGAAGTCAAATTATCACTGTTGGCAGATGATTTGGTCCTATACTTAGAAGATAAAAAAAAAAACTCCACCAAAAGACTAGCAGGGCTAATAAGCAAGTTTGTAAAAGTAAAAAGTTACAGAATCAACATAAAAAATCAGTAGCTTTCCTATACATCAATAATTAACCTGCAGAGAAAGTAATCAAGAAAACTATTCCATTCTCAGTAGCCTCAAAGAAAATAAAATACCTGGGAATAAATCTAACCAAGGAGGTGAAAGATCTCTACAATGAAATCTATAGAACATATAATAAAGAAATTGAAGATGACTCAAGAAGATGTAAATACCTCCTGTGTTCATGGACACAAATATGAGCTTTCAAGGCCCCGTCTTTTTTCTGATGTGGCTCACAGGAGTCAGAAAGCAGTGTACTTAGTACTGCAAATTCACCACAAAGCCTATCTTTCAAACATATCTTAAATAATAAACTTGAACAGGCAGGTGACAAAAATCAGGGAAAAGAAACCATAAAGGGCATGTTGCTTCATGCCCTCTCCAGGTACCACCTCCCAGCACCTTCAGCAACATGGAAGGTCCTTAACCCCTGTCCTTTTGCTTTTCATTTAATGATTCATTAAATAATTACTCATGGTGATCACCTGAAACTTCAACTCTCAATCCTCCCCCAAACCTGTGGGAGGGTTCAAGTTCCAATGAGCTGATCACAGAGTTGGTTCCACTGCACCCAGGGCCACCTAGGAATCATAGACCATGGTTCACCTCCCTGGCTGCAAACAGACACACTGCTTCATTGATTGAAGGATCAGGAGGTTAGTGCCAGGAAACTGGGTCAAAGATCTTTTTTTTTTTTTTTTTGAACCAGAGATTGAACCCAGGGACACTTAACCACTGAGCTCCATCCCCATACCTTTATTTATTTATTTATTTATTCAACTATTTTATTTTTAGATAAGGTCTTCCTAAGTTGCTTTAGGGTATCAATAAGTTGTTCAGGATGGCTTTGAATTTGTATTCCCCCTGCCTCACCCTCCCCAAGGCACTAGATTAACAGGCATCCAACACTGTGCCTTGTCCGTATTTCTTATTATGACTCACCAACACACATAAAGAAATAAATGGAAAATAAATAAATGAATTTTACATATGCTTTTCAACTTGAAAAAGAACTTGAATACACACTACACTAGCAAACATGAAAAGATGCTTAACGACTTAATTATGGACATGTAAGTTAAAGTCACAGTGAAATTTCCTCACTCCTGTTAATATGACCATTATCAAAATAATTTAAAATAGCAAGCATTGGTAAGAATGAAGACAAATGTGTAATCTGTATGTGGAATAATTGCAGTTTCATCAAAAAGTTAAAATTAGAATTATTAGAATTATCATAGTACTCAAGTCTGTTCCTAGGTTTTTACACCAAAGAACTGAAAGAAGATATTCAAAGCAAAATGTGTATGTGTTCTTTCCATCTGTTTAAGTCATGAAAATGAGGGACAGGCTCAGAAAGAATTCCAGGAAGAAAAATGGGGATCTGAGTAAAAAATTATTATAGCTATGGTGTTTCATCCCCCATTAAAAAAAAAGAAATTGTCAACTCTTTTCACGGAGCACAGCAGGCCTGTGATTCTTGCTCTCATAGAACACCAGTTAGGTGGGTCTCCATATACAGCACAGCAGTCCTGTATGTTCCTGTCTTTCCATGTAGACATGCTCACAGTTTAGATATCAAGTTTCTTGTATCTGCCAGTAGACATGATCAGCCTTAAGAATCCTTCCATCAGAAAACTCCAGTTTTCTGGATATAGAATTCAACAGTTTTGCACATCTACCCATCAATAGAACCCCAATCACCTGTCTGACAAATGGTGCCCAGGAGCCCTGAGTTTCCTGCTATCATTATCCCAGTTGCCTTGCTTTGAATATGGACAGAAGCAGCCCTGGCATTGTGGGTCTCCAAATAGATTCCAGCAGCCATGGTAATTCTGAGACCATGAGCATTATAGACCACTAGCAAAGGAAATTCTGGACAGTATGAATTCCTGACCATACAGAACCCCATGCTCCAGTTCCTGAAGTACAGCCCATCAGTACTGTGTGTCCACCCATCATGGAAACCAAGTTGCCTGGCTTTTTTATAGCAGTCCATCAGTCCTTCACATCCTACCATCATAAGAATCCATTTCCCTAGCTGTCCACAAAGAGCAGAGCAAGTTTGTAAGTCCTGACATCACAGGACCCCAATTTTCTGTGACTTCCATATAAATTCAAGAAGCCCTGCAATTTCTGCCATCATAGAAATCCAATTGTCTCCCCTTGAGCATACACACCAGCAGCCCCAGGAATCTTGTCATTAGAGAAACCCATTTTCTCTGTTCTCCACATTAAAACCAGCAGCCTGGCAATTCCTGCCATCATACAACCAAGTTAACTTGCTCCCCAAGCAAATCCCAACAGTACTGTGAGGCATACCATAAATTCCCCTTGCTTACACATGGAGTTCAGCAGCTTGGTGAATCCTGCCATCATAGAACCCAATTTCCCTGGATCCCCATATACAGCCCAGTAACCCAGTGAATTCTGCCATCCTACAACACCAGTTACCTGCCTCTCCATGTGGACACCAGCAGCCCTTGGATTTCTGATATCATGGAAACACAACTTTCTGTGTCTCCATGAAGATTGCAGCAGCCCTGTGT
Source organism: Marmota monax (assembly GCF_021218885.2). Lineage (NCBI taxonomy): Eukaryota > Metazoa > Chordata > Mammalia > Rodentia > Sciuridae > Marmota > Marmota monax. The sequence continues at coordinate 11,307,589 of NW_026692826.1, read as the reverse complement.
GTACTGCTGTCATAGACACCAGTTCCATGTCTTTCTATCTAGAAGACAGTAGTCCTAGTTGTCCAGTCATCAATAGAATCCCAGTTCCCTTGATACAAGAGTCCAGCAGTACTGTGAGTCCTACCATCACAGAACCATACTTCCCTGAGGTTTCTCATAAATCTGGGAGCACTTCAAGTCTTATCAACAGAACATCAGTTCCCTTGCTCGCCATATAAAAAAGCAGCAGCTCTGGGAGCCCAAACATCATTGAATCACTATTCCATTGCTTACTCAAAGCCATCAGTTCTAAACATCCTGCCATCACAGGTTACAAAGATCCCTTTGCTACACAATTAGTTCAGCAGTCAAGTATGCTTTTCTCATAGAAAATCAGTTCTGAGGCACTACACAAAGATCCCTACAGACCTGGAGGTTCTGTCATCAAAGTCTCCAGTTCTGTGCCATTCAACATAGACCCCAGTATAATGAAGAGTCTGGCCATCACAGAAACTCTGTAATCTTGCTTTCCACATACATAATATCAACATTGTGTATTCTTCCTTCATAGTATATTAGTTCCCTGGTTCTCCAAATAGAGCACAAAGCCTGGCAATTTTTGTTCCCCTAAAACCCCAGTTCCCTGGCTCTACACATACACCTAGCAATGCTGAGACTCCTTCCACTATAAAATGCCAGTTTCTTGACTCTCCTCATGAAACCCAACAGTTTGGGCTGTCCTACCATCATACCACATCAGGTCCCTAGGTCTCTACATAGAGCACAGCAATGCTGGTTGCCCTGCCATCAGAGAACTCCTGCTCCCTGGAACCCCATGTAGAGACAACAAGCCATGAGTGTCCACATCATAGAATTTCACTTCCCTGGTTCATCACATATAGCACAACAGCCCTACAGTCTTTCCATAACAGACCCAGATTTTCCTGACTCACCATGGAGAGTCAAGTAGCCTTATGATACACACCATCATAGAACTCCAATTCCCTGAATTACCTCATAGAACTCAGAAGATATGAACATAATGCCATCAATGTAACACAAGTTTCTTGTCTCAGTATCAAGGCCCAACAGCTCCAATGAGTCATGTCATCAAGAAAATCCCAGTTTCCAGTATTTCCACAATAAGTCAGAATTCCCAATATCCCTGCCATCATAGAATCTGTTTCCTGGCTTTGAACAAAGAGACCAGCAGTCTTATAATCCTGCCATCATAAAAATCCAGTTCCCTTGTGCTCAAATAGAGTCCACCAGCCCTATGAGTCTTGTCATCAAATAACACAACTGTGTGGGCTAAGCAGAGTCCAGTGAACCATGAGTCCTGACATCATACAATTCCAGTTACTAGCTCTCCGTGTACAGACCTTTGGTACTGAACATGTAGACATCAATAGAATTATAGCTCAATGTTTCACCACATAGATTCCAGCAGTCCTGAATAGTTTCCCATCATAGAACCCCACATTCTTCACTCTCCACCTAGAACCCAATAATTCTGTGAATCCTGAAATCCACTTCCCTGACTCTCCACATAAAATCCAGAAGACCTGTTTCCTTTCATTATTAGAATCCCAGTCCTAGGCTATCCAAACAGTGCTCAGCAACACTGGCAATCATATCATCAGAAATGCCACTTATCTGGTACTCCATGTATAACTCTGCAGCCTTATAAAGCTTGTCATCCATATAAATCCTTTATACTAGTCCAACACACAGAGACCAGTAGAACTCCAAATCATGCCATCAATAGAACCACATATCCCTGGCTCTCCATCAAGTCCATTAGTCTTTCAAGCCCTGCCATCATAGAACCCCATTACCAGCAGTACCACAATGTGTGCCATCATAGATGCCCTGTTTCCCACCTCTCCATATGTTGTCTAAATGTTCTGTGATTCCTACCATAATAGTACTCCATTTTCCTTGGTCTCCACCTAGCACTCAGCAGACCTCAGAATCCTGCCCTAATAGGTCCCTGGTTTCCTGGCTCCTCACAAAGTGCCCTGCAGCTTTACAACTGCTGCCTTTCTAGAACTCCAGTACCCTGGCTCTCCACAAAGAGCTCAGTAGAAAAACAATATCCTGTTTTTTCACAGAGTCCAATCTTGTGTTTCCTTCCAATTTAGATATCATGTTCTCTGGCTCTCCACAAAATGCTCAGCATTTCTATAAGTTCTGCAACTTTATAAAGCCAGTTCCTTTACTCTTCATATATAGTCAAGTAGCTTTCAGTGTCCTTCTATCATAGAACTAGGGTTCCTTAGATCTCTGAACAGACTCCAGCAGCCTTGGGTGTTCTGACTTAATAGATCCCCAGTTCTCTGGCAATCTGTGAAGAGGCTACAGTCCTGAAAATAAAGGCCTCCAGAGCAGCCTCTGGTTTTCTTTGGTTATTTTAGCAGACCCACCCTATCCATGTGGCCCTCTGTCTTGCAGAGTGATGCCAGTGTGGTGAGTTTTCTAACACTCATCCTTGAACCTCTCCATGCCAAAGAGCACTTACCTGGTTCTATAGCCCTGTGCAGTCACAGCCACACCTTCCACCTGAACAACCTCTTCATCTTCAAGATCTCAACCCTGAAATAGTACTTTCTTAACTCCTCAATATGTCAAATTTTTTACTCTCACCCTCCATGTGAAAATTATGTGGTTTTTCTTTTTTGCCACAAAATGTTACGAGGACTCTACTAAAGTAACTTGGAAATTTAAATCATATCTTTCTCCACTTAAAAACATGTGGTGAGGGGCTGGGGATGTGGCTCAGTGGTAGAGTGCTTGCCTAGCATGCATGAGGCACTGGATTCGATACTCAGCACTGCATAAAAATTAATAAGATGTTGTGTCCACCTAAAACTAAAAAAAATACATAATATAATATAATAAATAAATAAATAAATAAATAAAAACATGTGGTGAGCCACTGCTGTAGGGCATACATATAATCCCAGCTACTTGGGAAGTTGAGGCAGGAGGAGTCCTGGAAAGTTCAAGGTCAACCTGGACAACATAGCCAGACCTTGTGTTGCAAAATAACACTAAAATAAAGGGCAAGGAAAGATAGAGATCTTGCCTAGTTGCAGAGCACTGTCCCCTAGGCTCAATCCCCAGTACTGCAAAAATAATAAAATAAAACAACATAGTGGACTAGGGTTGTAGCTCAGTGATAGATCACTTGCCTTGATGCATGAGGCACTGGGTTTGAATCTCAGCACCATATAAAAATAAATAAAGATATTGTATCCATATACAACTAAAGAAATATTTATAAAAACAACATAGTGACCAATTTTCCAGTTCATTTCAGCATAACTTACAGACATTTTGGGACTCAGTGACCACCATAGGTGGGAGATCAATATGACAACAATAGTTCCAAGGTCATCATCCACACATACACCTTGTTTCTCAGACAAATTCAAACGTTACCATCAAAAGTAAAATCCAGGATCCCCTATGAAACAAGAGGCCCTTTCAGAGGGTCCATAAAATGAAAACTTTTCATGATATAATACATTATTTGCCTTTTTATTCTCATCATTTCATATTTGTATAGCAGAATTTGACCAGAGACTTACATTAACCCAAGAAACTGATTGCAGAAGCAATTTTCAAGAATCTGGTTTTTTATCATGCTAGACTTTAAAATATTTGCAAAAGAGTAAAACAATACTGCTCTTCTCACTTTTTTGATTATTATTTATAACAATTTTATGTTAACTTGTGATGCATTTATAACTGTGTGTGTGTGTGTGTGTGTGTGTGTGTTGTGATACTGAAGTGTGAGCCCAGGGATGTGGGCCACTGAGCTACATCCCCAGCCCTCTGTTTTATTTTGAAACAGGGCCTGGCTAAGTGTCCCAGGCTCTCCTCAAACTTTTGATCCACTTGCCTCAACTTCCCAAGTCCCTAGGATTTGAGTGTGTGCCAATGTGCAATTAATAAATTACTAATTGTGATAAGCAGAATAATGGTCTTTCAAAGATATATACATGTTTCATCTGTGGAACCTTTCAATATGTTATCTTAAATGACAAAATGGATTTTGTAGATATGATTAAGAATCCTTTGCTGGGCTTGGTGGTGCACATCTGTAATCCCAGGGAGCTGAGGTTGATCTTGAGAGGGAGACATCAAGAGATTGCTATCTGGCATACTTTCATTTTAGCCCTGTGAAACTCATCTTAGACTTCTTACTACAGGACTCTAGATAATAAATATTTGTCATTTAAGTCACTATCTGTGGCAACTTCCTTGAGCAGCCATAGGGAATTGACACAGTAACTCAAACTTTACTCAATTTTAATTTCCAAAACAATAAAAATGAACTGATGTTACCTTATGATAAAAGCTCTTTGTGATGAACAATTAACAATTAAAAAAAATGGGATTGTGCTCTGTTGTCCAGAATTTGTCTCAAATTCAAGACCTCTCAAGTGATCCTCCTGCCTCAGCCTCTCTGAGACAAAAAATTTAAGAACCACTCCTCTAAATAAATCCTGTGTCTTTATGACTTGTCACCTTTGTTCTTGCTGTTCTGAGTGCCTAGAATGTCCTTGCCTTAATTAAAATCCTCACCATTGTTTAAGGTCCATCTTACTGTGTACCTCATCATCACTCCAGCCAGAAGGCTCCCTCAATCCTGTTTTCTGACATTCCGTGAGGAGGTAACCATCTCTGTAAATCCTGCTCTCCACAATTCAAGGTCCCTGGCTCTATACATAGACCCCAGCTATACTGCCATGATAAAATCCCAGGTTCTGGATGCTCCACAAAATCCAATATTCCCAGTGAGTACTGCTATCATAGACTCTAATTTACTAGCTCATCATGTAAAGCCCAGCATCACTGTGAGTCCTACCAGCAAGAGAATCCCAGTTCCATTTTTCTAAACATAGAGTTCAGAGGAACTGAGTGTCCTGCTGATACAGCTGAAGCCAGATTTAAAGATAGGTAGTTGTTAGACCAGGATGCAAGAAAAGACCACTGACTCCAATTAAAACCAAATTAAAGCAAGCTTATTATTTCAATCGGCTGGGCTGCCTCTCCCTCCCAAAACGGCGGGAACAAGACAGCAACCCCAGATTTCCTGCAGCCCAGCTTTATAGCCCAGAAAGTTACACAAAGGGGGGTTACAGATAACAGAACTCTGACAAGCATCACACTAATGGTAGTTTACATTTTTTGCTGGCCCCAACATCAGAATTTATGAGGACCATTAAAGCCTCAGAGAGGGTCGTTGTCTGGCCAGGGAAGGCTAATATTTATGAGGTGTCATTAAGTTTCAGAGAGGGCTGCTATTGTAAGGGTCCGGCGAAGCATTGGAGGAAGAGACCACCAAGAGACTGATTCATGCAATTGCAGAAGGGGATTTATTGTGGATCCTTCCAGCGCACTGGGGCTCCGTGCTCACTCAAGAAGGGAGAGCAGCCCAGAGCCCAGAGCAGGGGCTGAGCACTGCTTAAGTACACTTCTTGGGGAGGGCGGGGACTTTACATACATCACAGTCTCCTTTAACAAATCATCATACACCACGGGAAAATCAAACAACAATTCCTAAACATGATTAGTTCATTCATTGGAGGGAACAGGTCAGGCGGGGGTGATTGGTTACTCCTAAGCGGGGTACACATTCAAACTGATTGGTTTAGGCCCTGCGATGCCTACGTGCAAGATCGCACAGGGCCCTAGGCTATTAATCAACTAAATGGCCAGTAGGGCGTTGTCTTAACTGCCTCAGGAATTTCAGGTTCTGGGTGTAGCAGAGGAACTTAACAATACCTAGTCCTTCACTTTTTAACTCAAGCCTTGCAGCTTAGGAATTTTACAATGCCTGGTCTTTTACATTTTAACTCAGGCTTTGCAGTTTAGAAGCAGCTTAGAAACTTTACCCTTTCATTATCTGGTCAGAGATCCAGGCATGGGTGAGTTCAAGGCATGGGCAGGCATTCCAAGCAGGTTCAGAATTTGCAGTAATTTATAGTAAAGCCGAAATTATCTTTTCATGGCTTTGTGGCAAGATGGCTCCCAATTTTAAGAAAAGATCAGGTTGGGTCTATCATAGTTAGTGTACTTAGGTAAATTGGGTCTAATATGGAGTAAGATAAAGAAAATGGAGACCATTATCGAGAATGCAGTCCAGGAAACCAGAGCAGCATTTGGGGAAATTGAAATGTTAATGTCCCCAATGCTGGGAATCCATTCTAAGGAACTGTTAATGAGACAGCTCTCAGCAAACAGGGAGGTGCTAATCAAACCACCCCAGGCCCTTCCTGCCAAAATACTCCTCCAGTCATCTGTCTCCCATCTTTTGGCCTTCCCACCTACATTCTATCACTGCAGGATAAAGGGAAACAAAGGACAGAAATGTGGGAGGAATAAAAGAAGACCTTAGCTATAAAAAAGGGAAGACCTCGCCCTTCCACCTTTTGGGTTCCCTTCTTCCTGGGGAGGAAGTCTTTTCTGCTATCCTTTAATAAAGCTTTCCACTTTCCACTCTACACTTGTCTCGACATGCTTCTCTGGTGTTATACTTCAATGTTCAGGGAAGCAAGGACTCATCACCAGTAAACAGCGGTAACACCACTGATTATCAGTGATGAGTCCTGCTTCCCCACATGTTGAAATTTGAACATTAGAGAAGTACACTGAAGCAAGCATATTAACCAGGGTTTATTTTAAAAGGGGTAACATAGACTTCTCCAGTGAGGGAAAAGGGGGCCATAGCTGGTATCCTGGTATCCCAAGAGGTGAGGTGTTCTGCCCTTTTTAATATGTCCTAGGATTCCTTTGTTCTCCTCCCTTTTCCCCCTTATCTTTCTCCTTCCTGCCTAGTGACTAGGCCCAGGAATGCCCAGTGGGAGGGCCAAAAGGTGGGAAACTGGTGGGCTGAAGGGGGAAGGGCAGGACTGAGTAGCCAAGGACACATTAACAACTTTATAGCTCCCTTTAGGGAGGGGAAATTCTTGGGACAGGTTACTTTGGGAACAGGTTGGAGCAGGGGCAAGTTCTTGATAAGATCCCACAGGGGACAGTCTCCAACTTCCCATACTCACTCAAATTGGCCTCTGAGACATGACCTGACTTGATTTACTTATCTACACTGGTTGCCTGTCTAATTCTGGCTTCACTGCTACCAGAGAAACCCACTTACCTGTCTCTCTTGTAGACCGCAGGAGACCAAAAATTCTTCCATAAATAGAGCCTCAGCTTCAATGCTTTCCACATAAAGATTAGCAGGACAGATTGTCCCACCATCCTAGAATTGCAGTTTCCTGTAGGTTTGTTGTTGTTGTTGTTGTTTTGGTACTGGGGATTGAACTCAGGGTCACTTGACCACTGAGCCACATCCCCAGCCCATTTTTGTGTTTTATTTAGAGACAGAGTCTCACTGAGTTGCCTTGTACCTCATTGTTGCTGAGGCTGGCTTTGAACTCATGATCTTCCTGCCTCCTGAGCCACTGGGATTACAGATGTGCTCTACTGCACCTGGAAGTTCCCTGGATTTTGAAGAAAAACCCAGAAGCACTGTATATACTTTCATTATAAAAGCCACTTTTGGCTCTCTGCATGGAACCCAGCATTCCTGCCATCACAGAACCCAATTTCCCTGGCTCTCCACATAGACCTCAGCAGGCCTAAGAGTCCTGCCATCATATAACCCAAAGTCCCTGCCTCTGAAAGTATTGTGCTGTAGCCTGGGGAGTCTTGCCATGATAAAAACCCAGTTCCTTTTCTTTACACCTAGAGACAAACATCACTACAAGTCCTGTCATCATGGAATCCCAGTTTCCTGGCTCTCCAGGTGAATTCTCAGAGGCCTGCAAGTATTGCAGTGAATAAAATCTCTCAATGTAGATTTCAGCAGACCTATGTATCTTGTCATTATAAGCATCATTTTACTCCTCTCCATGTACAGCTTAGCAGCCATACATTCCCTGACGTCATAGAAACAAAGGTCCCTCTTTCTTTAGATAGATTCCATCAGCCCTGTGATTCCTGCCAACATGTAATCCAAGACTCCAGCTCTGCATACAGATCCCCAAAGCCCTGCCATCCTGTCATTATAGAAACCAGTTTTCTTCTCCCCATATGTAGATCCGCTGGCCTGTGGGTGCTGCCACCATAGAACCCAAGTTCCCCAGTTCTCCACACAGAATGTAGTAGTGCTGGGAGACATGAAATTATTGAAATCTCATGATCTGACTCTCCACATATAGCCCAGCAGCCCTGTGAGACCCACCTTCATAGAACTTCACTCCCCTACCATCATAGAACCAAGTTCCCCTCTGTCTACATAGAGCTCAGTTGAATTGTGAATTCTGTTATAAAATCTTAGTTCCCTGGATGTCCAAATAGAGGTGTCCAGTAACATTACAAATCCTGTCAGCAATGGAATCACACTTTACTTTTACTCCACATAAAGCCCAGCAGCTCCAGGTTTGCTATAACCACAGAAACATAGTTTCCTGTTTCTGCACATAGAGCCCATAAGCTTTGGAAGTCCCTCCAACAATACAACCCATTTCCCTGTTTTTTTATCAAGAGCCCAAAAGTACTGAGAGTCCTGTCATCATATAACCCCAGTTCCTTGTGGCTTCCAGTTCCATGACTTCCACCAGACTTGAAATTCCTGAAAACATTTTTTTTAAAAAAAAGTTCACTTGCTATATCCATGGAGAACAGCAGTCCTGAGGGTCATACAATCATAGAAACCAAGTTCCCTTGCTCTCCATATACAGACCTGCAGAACTGTGAGTTCTGACATGATAGGACCCCTTTTCTCTGTCTCCAAGGAAAGCCAAGAAAACATGGGAGGCCAGTTTATCCAACCTGTGTTCCCTGGCTTTCCACATATCTCAGCAGCTCTGGTGTTTGTGCTATCATAGAAAAGAGTTTTTCTCTACATAAAGCTCAGTTGTCCTGCTGTCACAGAACACCAGTTTTGCATCTCTCATTGTAGAGTCCAGGAGCCCTGTGCATCGTGCCATAAACAGAAAACCTGTTTTGTTGTTGTTTTGGTTCTTCATGTACAGCTCAGACAGGATAGGAATTCTACCATCATTTGAATTTCATCCCTTTGTTCTTCGCATGGACCACAGAAGCACTTTGAGTCCTGTCAACATAAAATCAAGATCTCTCAATTTTCACCAAGAGGCCAAAAAAATGTGAATCCTATCATAATATAATCCCATTTCCCTAGGACACATAAATCTCAACAACTTTGTGAGTTTCACCATTATAGTGTCAAATCTCAAGTCATGTCATGATAGAACCTCAAATCCCTGGCACTCCACAGAGTCCTGCAGCATGGAGATTCCCATCATTAGTACTCCAGTTCCTTGACTCTCCAAATATGATCATGAAGACTTGGAATCCCTGCTATTTTATTTCTCCTGTTCTCTGGCTATCCATGAAAAATCAAACATTTCTATAAGTTTTGTCATTATAGAATTTGTCATTTTTTACTCTTCACAGAGATCCAAGTAGCTTTGGGTGTCCTGTCATCAAAGAAACCCAGTTCTATGACTCCACATTTTTAGGAGGCTTTGGGTATTATAAAATCATAGGTTGAAATTGACCAGACCTCCATGAAGAGCAATGCATTCCTTGGAGTCAGCCTTAATTTAAACCCTGTTGCCTGGATTTCAGAATAAAGTCCAGCATACTACAAACACCTATCATAAAACTCTATTTCCCTGACTCTCAAAGTAGAATCTGGCAGTCTTGCACATCTTGCCATACTATAATGCCAGTTATCTGTCTCTATATGTAGATCCAGCAACAATAATCACATTGCCAACAAAAGAGACTCAGGTCCCTGGCTGGCCACACAGAGTTTAGAAGCCCTGGGGTTTCTACCATTACAGAAACCTGTTTTTCTGTCTGCACATATAGCTGAGCAGCTCTGTGTGTTCTGACATGAGAGAAACCCAGTTTCCTGGCTTTGGACATACAGTAAATCAGTCATTTGACTTCTACCACAATTGAACCCTATTTCACTTGCTTTTCACATGGAGACCAGCAGACCTTTTATAACTGCTATCATAAGACACTACTTATCTGGATCTCCAAGTAAAGTGCAGAAGATCTGAAGATCCTTAAAAAATATAACACAACTTGTCTGACTCTCTTTGTAAATACCAGCAGCTTTTCTTTCCTCCCATCATAGAAACTGGTTCCTTTTTCTACACATAGAGGTCAGCAGATCTATGAATCCTGTCATAATGGAAAACCAGTTATATGGCTCCCATAGACCCAAAATGATATGGTTTGTCATCATAAATCCCAAGAACCCTAGGTAGATCTCAACAGTTCTGGGAATTCTAACATAAAAGAAACTGTTAACTATGTTCTACACTGTGCTCAGCAGGCTTGTGTATCCTACCACCATATAAGATGAGTTATATGGTTCTTCAGAGAGTTCAGGAGCCAGTGAGACTGCCTATAATATAAACCCTATTCTGTGGTTATGCACATATAGCCAGTAACTCTGGGAGTGGTACCATCAATAGAACCTTAATTCCCCAGGTTACCATGTAGAGTCCAGTATTGCTTTGAGTCTTGGTATCATAGAAATCAGTTCACTGACTCTAACTCTAATCCTAACCCCTGACCCTAACCCTAACCCCAAACCCTAACCCTAACTATAACCCTAACAATCTTACCTTAAACCTACCCTGCAGTTAACATTAAAATTGTTGAGTTTCATAACCTATAAGCCTTAGGGAAGTAGTTCTTTGGATTCTCTGCAGCTAGGTGGCATTTTTGAATACTGCATTGTTCACAATCCTATGGTCCTTGAAGCTTTCAGGTGTTCTTGAAATGAGTGGTGAAATTGCTAGACTACATTACGCACCATCCCACATAGACATGTTTCCCAGAATCTCTGAACTAATTTGACTGTTCACTCAATGATGGCCACTTTTTTAATGCACAAGTATCCTAGTAATTCATACAGTCATCTGGCAAATTACAAGATAACATTTACCATAATACTTAGGTAGTTCCTAGATCCTCTACAGTAAGAGAGCAATCCAAGGACTACAAAACCCACAATGCTAAGACACTGTGTGTTCCCAAATTTTCCTGCTATGTGATAAATTACAAATATTGATTACCCACAATCCTACATGGACAAATTTCCCAGAATTCTCTGCAGTAAGCAGGCAAATTTTGTGATTATATTACCCACAGTTCTTAGGAAGTTTCCAGAATCCTCTACAGCAAAAGGGAAATTCTAATGACTAACTTGCCAACAATTCTAAGGGGCAGAAACCACCATGGTTGCCCATCAGTGAGCAGTCAAATTGAATTACAGTGCCCATGATTCTTTGCGAATAAGTTTTTCAGGAATCACTGCAGGACTACAGTGCCCACAATAATTTTTAACAAGTTTCCCAGGAATCCCTGAAGCAAGCAAATAAATTTTGGAAATGTATTATCTCCAATTCTAAAGAGGTAGGAAGGTCTCAGAATCCCCCACATTGAGTGGTTAAACCCAGGACTAAGTAAACCATAATTTAATTATCTATAATTTTCTAAAATGAAAGAGCCCAAAATTCCTCATTGTGAGACCACTTTACCCACAATCCTAATATGGGAAGAAATGCCCAAGATTCCCTAAGTGAACAGGTAAAAACTTGGGACTACATTACCTACAATCCTAAAGGGAGCAATATCCCAGGGTACCCAGTGCCAAGCAAAAAAATTGTGGGACTACATTGTCCACAATCCTAATGGGAGGAAGTTTCCAAAATCCTCTGTCATGAGTGGTAAACCCAGGAATGTATCACATACAGACTAAGATTTAGGAACTCCTAATTTCCTACTGTGAGCTGGCTAAACCAGGGACTACACTACCCACAATTCCAAGAAAAAGGGAAGCTCCCAGCATTGCCAATGGTTACCAAGGAAAAATGGGGGCATGTTATTCATAAATTTTGGAACTGTATTACCTAAGGCAAACATGTTCCAGGAATCCCTGGGCCTGTGGTAAACCTGAGACTGTATTTTTTAAATCTTTATGGGGGAGGAATCTCCCAAATCTCCCAGTAGGTGATAAACCCAAGACTGCATTACCCACAATCCTCATTGAGGAGAATAACAAATCCACAGGAAAGGAAACTTCCACAAGTTCACCAATGTGTAATACGTGGACTACATGACCCACAATTCTATGGCACAGGAAGTTCCCAGAATTCTTTACATGGAGAGGGCAAATCATGGGACTACATTACCCAAAATTCTCAGGGAGGATGCTCCCAGAATATCCAGCAGTAGGCAGGCAATTTAGACTACATTACTCAAAATCCACCTTTGAAATCCTACTGCTATCAGGGAAAAACCTGGGACATTAAGGGTAATACTAAAATGGAGGAAGTGGGATACTGGGAACTTCCTCAATTTTAGGATTATGGGTAATGGTGTCCCCCCCCACACACACACAAAGTGGTTATGTCTAGAACTACAATACCCACAATTATATGGGCATGAAGCACCCAGGAATCCCCAAAGTGAGTAGTAAATCTGAAATTACATTACCAATAATTCTAGGGCAAGAGTCTCCCAGGACAGCCGTCAGTGAGCAAGCAAATAATGGAACTTTAATTCCCAGAATTCTATGAAGATATATTTCCCAGGATCTCATGCAGTAAGCAGGCAAAATTTGGGATTACATACTCCACCAAACTAAGGGATAAGATGATTCCCAGAATACCCAGTGGTGAGCAAGCAAATGTTGGGACTACATTACCCATAATCCTTAGGAGAGGAGGTTCCCAGGATCTTCTGCACAAAGAAGACAAATTATGAGACTACATTACCCACAATTCAAATAGGAAGAAAGCTCCCACAATTCCCAACAGATAGTATAAATTGTGTGACTACATTACCCACAATTCTGAGGGGAGGAAGTTCCCAGAATTCCGCAAAGTGAGTGGTATGCTCACAACTACTTCACCCACCATCCTCAGGGAAGGAGGCACCCAAAATACCAAGTGTGAGTGGAGAAATACTGGGACTATGTTACCCATAATACTAAAGGGGTGGAACTTCCCAGGATCCTTTGCACAAAGAGGACAATCATGGGACTACATTACCCATAATTCTATTGGGTGGAATTCCCAGAGCTGCCCAAAGTGAGTGGTATGCTCTTTACTACTTCACCCACCGTCCTTATGGGAAAAGGCTCACAGAATACCCAGTGGTGAATGGCAAATGTTGATACTATGTTATTCATGATTCTAAGGAGAGGAAGTTCCCAGAATTCTTTGCTCAGAGAGGCTAAATCATGGGACTACAATACCCACAAGTTCATGGGAAAGGAAGCTTCCACAAATCCCCCACTGTGTAGTACGTGGGACTACATGACCCACAATTCTATGGCACAGGAAGTTCCCAGAATTATTTACATGGAGAGGGCAAATCATGGGACTACATTACCCAAAGTCCTCAGGGAGGAGACTCCCAGAATACCCGTCAGTGGGCAGGCAATTTGAACTACCTTACCCATAATCCTAGGAGGAAGGAAGTTCCCAAGGTCCTCTGCACAGAGCCAATAAATCATGAAACTACATTACCCACAACTCTATCTCCCACAATTCTCCACAGTTGAATAAAATGTGGGATTATATTACCCACAATTCCATGTGAGTTGGTGGGAGGAATTACCCAGAATTCCTCAACCTGAGCCATAAACCTCTTAATAATTCACCCACAATATTTAGGGAGGGCCTCCCATAATACCAAGCTAAGAACAAGAGAAATTGGGACTACATTATCCATAATACCAAGGGGAGGAAGTTGCCAGGATCTCCAGTGTCAGTGGTTAAACCTAAGACTATAATTGTCACGAGCAGCTTCTCAGCCTTGTCTGGTTACCAGGAGTTCCCTTCCGGATATCTGCACTGGACCCCGGACCGCGACGTACGCGAACACCAAGCACGAACTCGATTGCCTTTTGAAATGCTGGTTTATTCGCACACCACACAAAGCAATACACGAGGTGACTGGCTCACACTGCACGATCTTACTCTCAGGCGATGAGAGTTGATTGTGAGCAAATACATGGAGTTTCCCTCGCGCTTATATACTCTATATGTTTACAACAAACTTGTTTATGTCTAACTTATCTAACATAAGCACACTACCTAGTTACATCATCAACTTATCTAACATGGGCATACTATCTAGTCATCCTATAACCAAAAACATGTTTACAACTAAAAAGTCACTTAGTCACTGCAAAGTCCAAAACAAGTCCAAAACAAGTCCTTTTGCTGATTCATGTTGTTTGTTCATCCTTGATGTTTACTCCTGTCAGGATCCTCATGGGTCACATCTCTAGGGATCCCTCCTCCTCGGGGAGCTTCCTTCTCTTCAGACTAGCCTCAGGGAAACGTTCTAGAAGTTCCTGGATGAGCAGGTGGCAGGTGATTAAAAGGTGGGGAGAATGTGGAGAGAGCTCTGTATTGGGCTTGAAAGCTGAGGGCACCCCTGTGTGTGAATTCTGCTTTCTCCTTCACTATTTCATCCAGCTCACTTCACTGAAGGGCTCCTTCCCCCAACTGTGACCCTCATCATGTTAACACAGTGACCTAGGGTGGTTTCTCAGGATCCTGACAGGCAGGAAGGAAGAACAGTGAGGGAGGGTCCTGAGCTTGAGAAGAGGCTCCATCATTTCTTAATGTTTTAATAGTTCATTTTCTCTTGCAGTGTTAAAGTAGAAGAAAAAATGTTGAAAAATTTAAAAGTAAATATTTAAGCCCACAAAGTTATTTAAGTAGATGAATTATTTCTAACACAGTCAGAATTTATTAAAACTTATTTCAAGACTTTCATGGAATTAAATATCATATTTTCTTTGGTTGATAAAGTCAGTGTTTAATTGGCAGTACATGTAAAAATATTTTTATTAGAAGATTTTAGTTATACATAATAGTGGTGTTCATTTTGATGTATATATACATGCATGGAATATAATTTAGTCCATTTCATCATCAGTACTTCTACTTTCTTTCTTTCTCCCTCTCCTTTCCCCCTCCTCTACTGGTCTTCATTCTATATATTTATTGTTTTATTAAATTGGTGCTTAATAGATACACATGAAGGTGGAATTCACTGTGGTCTCTTTATATATATATATACATACCATCATTTGATCAGTTTTATTCCTCAGTTTCTCCCTTTCTTATCCCTCCTTCCTTCTCATTCTCCTCCTCCTCCATCCCCTTTATTCCACTGATGGAATAGGATCATACCCTTTTTATATTTCCTCATTTCCCTCTAGTTTCTACATATGAGATAAAATATTTGACCCTGAAGGAGATGTCCGGCTTGGGGACCCTCTTGGGTCATGTCTCTAGGGACACCAGGAGCTCTCATTTGACTTTCTGAGTCTGACTTAATTCATTTGGCATGGTGTTCTCCAGATCCATTCATTTATCATCAAATGCTGTAATTTCATTCTTTATGGCTAAGTAACTGTCATTGTGTATATACATCATATTTTCTTTATCCATTCCTGTGTTGATGAACACCTGGGTTGGTTCCATATTGTGCCTATTGTGAATTGTGCTGCTGTAAACAATGATGTGCCCATATCACCATAGTATCCTGATTTTAGTTCTTTTAGATAAATACTGAGGTGTGGGATAGTTGGGTCACATGGTGGTTTCATCCTAATGTTTTGAGGAATCTCCACCCTGCTTTCCAGAGTGATTGGACTAGTCTGCAGTCCCATCAACAACATGTGAATGTACTTTCCCTGTACATCCTCACCAATACTTGTTATTATTTGTATTCTTAATGTTTGCCATTCTAACTGGAATGAGATGAAATCTCAGTATAGTTTTGGTTTGCATTTCCCTGATCGCCAGGGATGTTTTTTCATATATTAATTGGCTATTTCTATTTCTTCTTTTGAGAAGTGTCTGTTTAGTTATTTTGCCCACTTATTGAGTTATTAATTTTTTGTTATCAAGTGTTTTGGCTACTTTTTCATCAGCAATATTTTAAAAAATATACTTTTAGCTTACTTTGTTTTTGATTGAGAGAATTGTCTGGTTTGAAATTTCTCATAATAATCATAAATGATTTTAATTAATTTCTACTTATTAAGATATCACTGGGGGCTGGATGTGCAGTTTGGTGGCAGAGCACTTGCCTAGCACGTAAGAGGCCCTGATTGGATCCCAACACCTACTCTCCCTTTCCCCTCACAAATAGAAGATGTCTTTGACAGGACCTAAGCATCAGAAGTATCCAGAGGTATCATTTGAAAAGATTATGTATTTACACATATGCATATACATCACAATATATGTCTTCCAAATTTGGATAAAATAATTCTGAGCAAAATGTTCAAATCAATTTTGGAAGATATAAACAGAGTTGTGATATTTTTAATGGCAACTATTGATATTGCATACTTAAAACCAGTATAGATGAAATTTCCTCAGGATTCAAATCATTATAGTATGTAAGAGGCAAGTCATAGCTGCATTTTGTAATTCAAGACATTTACTAAAAATAAACTTTTAACAGAAATTTTCTAATTTTTAAATTTAGGAAGTATATTCATGTGTCTTATTAAAGTTGTACATTCATCAGAGAGTTTATTTTATTACTTGCAAACAAGGGGAGTGGGCCTTCTGATGAGCATGATGCTTTATATATTGTCAGGAATTGTTGGAGAACTCTATTAAGTGTTTTGTCTTTGTTCAAAATATCATTTAAAAATGTACCAACATATTTGATATCAGAAATTTAAATTTCTTCTTTTGAGATTATGTATTTATTAGCACTTGGGGTTATTTCATGTGGGAAGTGCCATGATTACATCTTATCCTAACATTGGTACTTCTATGTGTTTATAAGGTTGTTTCTAGAATAGAGTTGAGTATATCTTGTATTTGTTGGATTTATTAGAAAAGTATATATACTTTTTACCATATTTCAAAGGATTATCATATTTAAATTAGAAGAAGCAGAGATTAGACATATTAATATTGTGAGCTAACAAAGTACAGGTTTAGTCATCATGTTGGGGAGGTTGACATAATGGTTTCTGCCCTGTTCTACACCTGCCATGGTTGTCTATGATCGGATATCTGTCCTGGAGAATTTTAAAATTTTATTTTGGTCAGAGTCTTGCTAAATTGCCCAGTAGGGCCTCAAATTTGTGATCCTCCTGCCTTAGTGTCCCAAATACCTGGGTTTGCAGGTGTGTGTCAAAGTGATTGGCTTGTCCTAGAGGATTTTAATGTTAGTATCATAAGTTTCCAATGTATGAATAATTTCCCAGGCTAAATTATGGTCATTTTTATTCTTCTCGATAATTGATAAAGTTTTTTGTTGTTTTGATGGTTTGCTTAATACAAACATACTTGACAATGTGACACTGCTGTTCATGATAGTTTAGCTGTGCAAGCTGTGCTGGTTCATGATAGCAAGAAGAGTATTTTGATTCTGGTAGTCTGAACTGTGTTTCAGGTCAACATGTTTCTTAGGAGTAGTGATTATTCATTTTCTATTTGATTACACAAATAAAGCAAAAATACTTTTTTTTGTGGTGGTGGGGGTTGGACCCAGGGTCTTCTGCATGCTGGGCAAGCACTTTTCATTTAGCATCATAGATCCTTTAATTATCATTAGCTTCATGACAATCTATAGTGATAATAAAATAACTTAGAAATTCAGCTAAATTTAGAATGATTCAACAGTTTGGGCATCCACTTTTTTGTGGTTTCTAGAAGGTATAGTGTTTTCCTACAACACAGCAGCATCTAAGGTCACTCCTGAACTGAGCTGCCACCCGTGCTCCTCTTTTTGGTGCACTACTTCCTGCAGAACATCATAGAAGAGATGGATGCCGGTGTCTTTTTAAATTCTTCTACTTGGGAGGTATTACTCATGGTGGTTGCAATTTCCACTTACCTTTTTCTTTTCTTTAACTCTTTGTTCCAGTAGCAAATATTTGATTCTATTTCTGCTAAAGGGTATCCATAGAAACAAAGTCAGGGATCTTTGGGAAGGGATTGAAAGTCACAATGAGCCAATTTAACATTGGAACTTTTTTTTTTAAACAAAGACACTCTTTTGAGAAAGTTTAGCCATATATCAAAATAATCACTGAAATGTTTTTTTTTTCTCTAAAGAGACTGGGTTTTCAGAAGGCACACCCAGGACCTAGTGACAGCATAAAAGTATAATAAGTTTACACGTGTTATTACATCAACATAAAGCATGTAAGTAAAAGGCACATATCTTTTTTTAAACTTTTTTTTAAAAGAGAGAGAGAGAGAGAGAGAGAGAGAGAGAGAGAGTTTTAATATTTATTTTTTAGTTTTTGGCAGACACAACATCTTTGTTTGTATGTGGTGCTGAGGATGGAACCTGGGCCGCATGCATGCCAGGCGAGCGCGCTACCGCTTGATTCACATCCCCAGCCCGAAAAGGCACATATCTTAAATTAAATATTTGAATTATTTATTTTTTTTGTCATAAATGTTTATAAGAAATTATAGAACTGGCTGAGTGTCAGCTAACAGTAATTAACTATCACTAATTAAACAAGTAGATGTTTGAAAAATATAACCATGTCTTAAGGTTATATTTTATCTTTATGCAGAAATTGCAAAGAAAGTGCAGAGATTGCCCAGATAGCCTCAACCCAATTTTTCCCTTGTGATGTCTTACGTGCGCTATCTCAGATGTGTTAACATCTTAGACCATATGTATGAAGAACAAATACTGGTATGCTACTGATTACTGAAATTGCATTTCCTTTGGATTCTCAGTTCTGCCTCTTCCTGTTCCAAGGCCCAATCCAGGATCCCATGTGACAACCAGTTATCATATCTCCATAGACTCCTCTGGAGGTAACAGTGTCTATGACCTTCCTTGTGCTGATGACCATGACAGTGTTAATAAGGACTTGTTAGGGCTGGGGATGTGGCTCAAGCGGTAGCGCGCTCACCTGGCATGCGTGCGGCCTGGGTTGGATCCTCAGCACCACATAACAAAGATGTTGTGTCCGCCGAAAACTAAAAAATAAATATTAAAAAAAATCCTCTCTCTCTCTCTCTCTCTCTCTCTCTCTCTCTCTCTCTCTCTCTCTCTCTCTCTTAAGAAAAAAAGAAGGACTTGTTAGGTATTTTTTTTAGATTGTTCTCCATTGGGTGTTTTAGTTTTTCTCATGTTAAGACTGGGGTTATAGGTCTGGAGAAAGCAGGTCACAGAGGTGGAGAGCTATTCTGTCATATCCTCAAGGTGAATGTCATGTTGGTACTTATCAGAGTCAATGGCCAGCATCTCACTGGGGGTTCTTCTTTCTGCCTAGGAGGGGGTAAACAACCCTAAAACTTAAATCCCAAATAATTAGTGGATAACAAAACACAAATACTCAGAAATATGTTTACAAAAGGTGAAGCCCCTTATAGCTCTAGTCCTTATGGATTCTGGAACTAGACAAAGAAAAAAATGGCTCTGGTGGTTTATTTAAGGAGGTACCTCAAAGGCAGGGATAAGGTTTCAAGCATGGAATCTTACTTCATGATGTCTTACAGTCAGCAGGTTGATTGACATCTTGGTAGGACACACCCATCTCAGGTGCTATGTGGGCCATGGCAGAACCGGATAGAGATTCACATTGTCCCTGGGCAATTGACCAGAGAAAATGTCCACTGGTCATTCTCAGACATCAGATGTCTCTACCCATGTGGCTTCTATGCAAGGTGACCCACATTGCAACCCTTGGGTATGTCTGCTTTGATTATCTGCAATTGTTGTACACAAAAGGTTTCTTGGCAACCCCATTTGTTTATATGTTCAGTCCAGTGTGGACATCTGGATAGGTACTTTAAGCTGTGTTATTTAATTCTCTAGTATTTTGTTGCCCAGTTCATTTCTGCTTTAGCCATTGGGAGTTCTTTCCAATGGGGGTTCTTTCTATTTCCTCCTATTGTCCTTTAGCATAATTTCTGTTTTTTTCCCCAAAGTTTTTTCTTTCTGATACTTGATGATTACCCTGACTCATTAATTTACTGTATCAGTCCTAGCATCCGCCACTTCTTCAAAGAACCCTGGCTCCTTTTATTAGAAAGTGATATTAAAAGCTTTCATTTGGCAGCTGAATGTGCTCATTGCATCCTCACAACTGACAGTGCAAAGAAGTGTATGTGCATTCTAATACACACCCTCCCATTATAATTATGTTTATGTGGAACCATCGGTGTTTGTACTAAGCTAAACATGAGTTTATATTGATCTGCAGTGAGTGGGTTCAGATCCATTATGATATAGATCACTCTGCCTTCACTCCTTACTTATCTGTAACTTCTCACCTAGATTCTGTCATGTAATTAATTTATTGTTTGGTTATGAGCAATTAATTCATTATAGTTTTAGATTATAGGTTGTGATATAAGAAACACACACTTGGTTTCAGTCCTCAGCTTCTGGTTCAAAGATCTTAAAACTCTCATATTCTCCAAGTAATAGGGTATTAGAATCATCTTTTGTCCTATTTGTTCTTTGACCTTGGTTCCTTAAACAGAGCTCCTAAATCCTCCAGAATCTCCTGGGTGAAAGGAAGATCTTTTGCTCTCATAAGATTATTGACAGGCTCTAGGGAAGCTTCAGGTTGTAGGATGGTCAGGAGAAAGACCAAGCAAAAGCTTGGAACTTTCAGTCCCCCACTCTATCCTCTGGAGGAAAAAAAGCTAGAGATTGAGTTAATAACCCATGATACTTACATGACTTTTTCCATTTCTTTACCAAAGTCTCTAAAAACAAAGGTGAATTAGGGAGTTTTTGAGTTGCTGAATACCTCCATGCACAGAGAGAGTAGTGTGCCCCAACTCTAAGTGGACAAAGGCTGTTGTACTAGGGACCCTCCTGGGCTTCATCCTGTGCATCTCATCTGACTGCAATTTTGTCTTTTCTAAAATGTCATAAAAGATGGGCCATACAGTGTGTAGCCTCTTCAGTCTGGCTTATTTTACTTAGCAGCATATCAGGTAGGATTTTTTTATTAGTTGCTCAAGACAATACAATGATCTTGACATATCATACATTCGATTCAAATAGGATATGAATTCTCATTTTTCCATGTGTACAGATTGCAGGATCACATTCGTTATACCTCCATGTGTATACATACAGCCATCCTAGTGTCAGTTGTATTCTGCTGCCCTCCCTATCCCCCCTCCCCTCCCCTCCCCTCCCCTCCCATCATCTCTCTCTACCCATTCTACTGTGACACTTATCTCTCTCTCTCTTTTTTTTCTTCCCTTCCCCCTTACACCATCATATATGTATTTTGTGAAACCATGAGGGTCTCCTTCCATCTTCTGTGCAATTCCCCTTCTCCCTTTCATTCCCTCCCACCTCTTTTCCTTGTTTTGTGGTAATCTTCTTCTCATGCTTTTCCTCCCTACTCTGTTTTGAGTCACCTTCCTTATATCAGAGAAGACATTTGGCATTTGTTTTTTAGGGATTGGCTAACTTTGCTTAGTCAGGTAGGATTCATCTGTGTCTCTGTATAGGTTGGTGGTTTATTCCTTTATGTTGTGTGCTGATTCAGCTATGGAAGGACATTGGACATTCTGATTTTTCATCTAACCAACATCAGCAGAACTGCTGCATGTAATTACATACTGGATTTTTTGATTATGATTTTTCAAAATATTTGTTAACTGCAGATAATTGATAGGCACACTGTTGGGTCATAGATTAGACTTCTTTTGTTTTGGAAAGAACTGGCACACTGTCCTCCAAAGTGGCCATGCCACATGTTTTCCTAGCAATGCGTGAGAGTGCTGATGTCCCACATCCTGCAGCTGTTGATGCACTGCTATTTCTTTGAGTGTAGCAGTTCTAATAGCTGTGCTGTGCTACCTCACTATTGTTTTAATTCATGATTCTCTAATAATATGTAATGCTGAGCATCATTTTGTATAACTATTTGCCATGTTTGTATTTTCTTTGGTTATGTGTCTGTTCAGATATTTACCATTTTTATTTGGGTTTTTAGTTATTGGCTTTTGACAATCCTTTGTGTATTTTGAATGAATTTTTTTCAGGAATGTGTTTTGTAGATAATTTATCTGTCCGTGACTTGTCTTTTTGTTCTTTTTCTCATTGAGTATATAATTTAATTTTTTTTGTGTGGTGATTGAACCCAGGTCTTCCTGCTAGGCAAGTGTTCTACCACTGAACTACATTCTACCCCTTTTTAAATATCCCAGTCTGGCCTCCAATTTATAATCCTCCTGCCTCAGTCTTTTGAGCAATTGGAATTATAGGCATGCAACATTGGTAAAAATTTAATTTTGTAAAGTCCACATTATCAGTATTTTTCTTCTGTCCATTGACTTTTTTTTTAATATTTATTTTTTTAGTTTTCGGTGGACACAACATCTTTGTTTGTATGTGGTGCTGAGGATCGAACCTGGGCTGCACGCATGTCAGGCGAGCTCGCTACCGCTTGAGCCACATCCCCAGCCATGTCCATTGACTTTTCTTATTGTAAGTTAAAATGCACCACTAAGCACTGGGGATATAGCTCAGTATTATAGAGCTTGTCTGGCATGTCTATGGGCCTGCATTTTATCCCCAGTACCAGAACACACACTTATACCCTCACCACTAAGTCTAAGATTACATAGATTTTCTTCTGTTTCCTTCTAGAAAATTTTTAGTTTTCTCAAAGTTTGCTTATGGACTATTATGAGTCAATTTTTATAGGAATTTCAGTTTGTGTGTACATTGATTTCATTCAATATAGTTTTCAAAAACTTGTTTAATCACAGCCATTTGAAAAATTGTGGAGAATGGGTTTCATTTCTGTTTGAGTTTCCAAAATCATGGCTTTGAATAAACTAAATACAGTGCTGAATATCATTCATTTCTTAGGAATTCCAGGAGGGTGTGTGTGTGTGTGTGAACTGCTGAACTGCAGTATCCTATGCTGAGCTTCAATGGCTACCAGAGGTTGCACAGCACCTTACCAGAACTGGCTGTATAATAATACAGAGATGGTGGTGAGATAATGCCAATGTGTCAATCATCCATATGTAGCCTCTAGTGCTAATACATTCTCTAGTGACCTTTGATGCTATTCCACATGTGGCCTCTGGTACAGTGTCCATAGTGACCTCAAACACTAATACAATAGCTGCCATATGATCTTTTTTTTAAATATTTATTTTTTTAGTTGTAGTTGGACAAAATACCTTTATTTTATTTATTTTTATGTGGTGCTGCGGATTGAACCCAGGACCTTACGTGTGCTAGGTGCACACTCTACACTTCAGCCTCAGCCCCAGCCCTGCCATATGGTCTTTAATGTTAATATAATGACCACACTGTGGCCTCTAACATTAATGTAATATCCTAACACTATATTGTGTCCTCTAACACTAATATAATTTTCACACTGTGGTCTCTAATACTAACACAATAGCCATACTGAAGCTTCTAATACTTGTGGACTTTGATATTAATATAATGTCCACACTTTGGTCACTAATACTAACATAATAACCGCATGGTGGCCTCTAATACTTATATAATATCCATGCAGTGGCATCTAACACTAACATAATAGGTACTCTGTGACCTTTTCTATTAATATAGTGTCCACACTGTGAGTTCTAATAAGAAAATAGCTTCTCTGTGTCCTTTAAAGTAAATATGATATCCACTCTGTCTTATGAGAATATAATACATGCCATGTGTTCTTTAATGTTAATACAATGTCTACACTGTGGTTTGGAATACTGTAATATCTACACAGTGGCATCTAGTACTGATTTAATACCTGCCTTGTGGCATTTAATATTAATATATTATCCATACTGTCACTATTAATATTAATATAATATCCATATGGTTGCATCCAACACAAATATGAGCCACATCATGGTTTCTAAGGTTAATTGAATCCAACCTTTAGCCTTTAATCCTAGTATAATATCTGAATTTTGGAAGTTACTAATGTAATGTCCACACTGTGGCCTCTAATAATACTAAGATAATATTCACAGTATGTCATCTAACATTACACTCTTATCTGTAATAATAAAATAATATCAGTAATATGGACTCTAGTACTAACATTATAACATCTTTGTGACTTTAAAGTAAATATAATAACCACATTGTGGCCTGTAAAACTAATACAATAGCTGTTCTGTGACATTTCATACTAATATGATATTCATACTCCAGCATCTAAAACTAATGGAAGAGCTTCCCTTTGGACTTTCATGTCCATATTGTATCCATGCTGTGGCATCTGAAAGTAATAAAATAGATGCCCTTAGGTTTTTTCATAGTAATATTATGTCCATACCATAGCACCTAAAACTAATAAAATAGCTGCCCTGTGGCCTTTAATATTAACATATTATCCATACTCTAGTATCTAAAATCACAGCACAATAGCTGCCCTTTGACCTTTTATATTAATGATATCCATATTATAGTATCTAAAACTAATACAAAAGTTGCCCTATTGTCTTTAATACTAAAGATGTCTATATTATACACTCTAAAACTAATAAAATAGGTGTCCTGGGACCTTTAGCACTAATATAGTATCCATACTGTGGTCTCTACATTAATATAATTACTGCCATGTGGCTTTTAATACTAATTTGATGTCTACACTGTTGACTCTAAATCTAATATAATAGCTTCCCTGTGGCTTTTTTTTTTTTTTTTACTGATATGATATCCATATTATAGCATGGAAAATTGATTTAACAGCTGCTGTGTGGATTTTAATATTAATATGATACTCATACTATAAAATATAAAAGTGATATAAATGCTACCCTGTGACCTTTAATATTAATATATCTACACTGTAGCATCTAAATTGATATAACAGATGTCCTGTTGCCTTTAATAGTAATATAATACCCATATTTTAGTATCCAAAGCTAATATTATGGCATCTCTGTGGCCTTTAAAATTAATGTAATATCAGTACTATTCTATGTTAAACTAATATAACAGCTGTCCTGTGGCCTTTAATACTGATGTAATAGCCACACTATAGCATATTATACTAATATATTATCTGTCCCGCAGCCTTTCATACAGATATGATATCCATTATATGGCATCAACAACTAATATAATACCTGCTCTGTGGTCTTTCACACTAATATGCTATCCATATTACAGCATCTAATGTTAATATAATATTTGCCCAGTGGACATTAGTACTAATATATCCTCCATAGTAGAGCATCTAAACCTGATATAATAATTACTCTATGGCCTTTCATAGTAATATGAAATCTAAAATATACGATCTAAAACTAATGTAATAGCTGATCTTTGGTCTTTAATAATGATATGATATGCATACTGTAGCATCTTAAACTATCCTAACAACTGCTCTGTGACCTTTAATACTAATGTAATATCCATATTAAAGCATCTAAATTCAATATAATACCTCACTTTGGTCTTTAATGTTAATATAATATCCATTAGTGTAGCATCTGAAACTAATAAAATAGCTGCCATGTAGGCATATGATATACATTCCATAGCATCTAAAACTAGTATAATAGCTTCCTTGCTGTCTTTAACATTAACATAATATATATTTTAAAATATTTTTAGTTGTAGATGCACACAATACCTTTATTTTATATATTTCTATGTGGTGCTGAGGATAGAACCTAGTGCCTCACACGTGTCAGGCAAAGGCTCTCTAATGATCCCAGCCCCAGTCTACATTAACATAATATTAATATTATTATTAATATTATAAATATTAGAGGACAGTAAAATGTGTCCTCTAAAATGAATATAATAGCTTCCCTGTGGCCTTTTAATACTAATATTTTGTCCCTAATATAGCATCAAAAATGGATATTATAGCTGCCCTGTGGCCTTTCACACTAATACAATATGCATATTGTGACCTCTAAAACTAATATAATAGCATCCCTGTGACCTTCAATACTAATATGAGATGTACTATGATACCTAAAGTATTATAATAGATGCCCTGTAGTTTTTAATACTAATGATATCCATTCTGTAAAATCTAAAATTAACACAATAGAAGTTCTCTGGTTTCTAATACTAAAGATCTCCATCCTATGCCATCTAAAGTAATATAATAGTTGTATTATGGTTTTAAAAGCACTGTATTATAATATATATTTCATAGTATCTAAAATTAATATAATAGCTGCCTTGTGGCTTTTATATTAACAAAATATCCATACTATAGCATCCAATACTAATATATTAACTGCTTTGTGGTCTTTTATTGTACTATTATATACATAATATACCATTTCAATCTAACATGATAACTGCCCTGTGGACTTTAACATCAATACAATATACATACTGTCTCATCTAATCTAATCTAGTAGATGCCCTGTGTCCTTTATTATTAAAGTAAAATCCCATATATAGCATCTTAAACCAATATGTGTCCTTTGCCTCTAATACTAATATGATGTTCATACTGTAGCATCTAATGTGAATATAATAGCTATCTAGAGGCCTTTAATACTTACGGGGTATATAATGTAGCCTCTAAAACTAAACTTATGTAATAGCTAACCAGTGGCCTTTAATACTGATGTAATAGCCATACTACAGAATCTTATACTAATGTATTAGCTGCCTGTGATCTTTTATACTAATAGCATACCTATACTACAGTATCTCAAGCTAACATAATAGATGCCCTTTGTTTTTTAATATTAATGTAATATCCATATGATAGCATGTCTAATTAATATAATAGGTGCTCTGTGGCCTTAAATATTAATATATACCTATAATATAGTATCTTAAATTAATACTATATTTGTCCTATATCCTTAGTGCTAATATTATATCCATACTAGAGGATCTAAAACTAGTCAAACAGATGCCTTGTGGCCTTTAATATTAATATGCTGTCCCTCCTATAGCCTCTAAACATAAAGGAATAGCTGCCTATGGCCTTTAATATTGATATGATAAACATATTGTGTCCTTTAAAACTAAACAATACTTTTCCTGTGGCTTTGATATTAATGTAATATCCATAATACAGCATGTAAAATTAATATAATAGCTGCCCTGTAGTTGTTAATATAATCTCCATGCTATATAATCCAAAATAATAGAATAGTTGCCCTGTGCCCATTTAATATCTATATTACAGCATCTTAAACTAATACAATGTGTGTCCTCAGCCTCTAATATTAATGTAATATTCATACTATAACCTCTAACCCTAATACAAAATGTGACTTTTTGTTTTTATTTAATGTAATATTTTTACTAAAATATCTTATATGTAATATATGCCCTATGACATTTAATACTAATATGACATCCATATTATAGCATCCAATATTAATATAATAGCTGCCCTTTGGATTTTAATATTAAAATAACATGTATAAAAGTAGTGTAATAGCTGTCTTGTGGCCTTTATTATTAATGTAAATCCATACTAACTGATAAAATAGCTTCCCTGAGTCCTTGAGTACTATTATTCTATTCCTATGAACTATGAACAATTTATGAAACAGGTGCTTTGTGGCCTCTAATATGACATGGCATCCATAATAGAGCATGAAAAAGTGATAGAGTAACTGCCATTGAGCCTTTGATAGTGAAAGTCATCCATAATATAACACAAGGACATGACAAAGTACTACTTTTGGCCTTCATTGGTGATAGGTAATCCTTAAGACAGAAAGAAAAACTGATCAATTGGCTACCTTCTGGTGTTCAATTCTGATCAGATATCCATATTATGGGTCACATCACTAATTGACATTACTTGCCTTGTGGCCTGGAAAACTGATATGATATCATACTATAGTATGAAAAACTGACAAAATAACTTGCATATCTCCCCTAACACTAAACAGACATACTCATTTTATCATGGAAAACATATGAGGGTGCAATGTGGCCTTTATATTTATATGATCAGCACCTAAAATTGATTAATGGCTTCCTTATGGCCTTTATGACTGATGGTATATCACTAAAATACCTTTTAAAAGTCACATAGTGGTTTCCTTGTGGTGTTCAACATTAATACAATATTCATATTATAGCATATTTCAAACTACAATAATTCTTGCACTTTGACCTTTCATACTCATGAAATCCATATCGGAGCATCTAAAGTTATTGTAAGAGATGAACTTGGCCCTTATGACTAAAAGGATATCTATATTCTAGCATTGAAAACTAACATAAGATTGGCACTGAATATCAATATCATGTCCATACTGTGGCCTCAGGATGCAATATTTCATCTCTCCTGTCACCTTAACATTAATAAAATACCCATATTATGGAATGTAAACTAAATGACAGCTGCCCTGTGGCCCTAATATTGATGTGATATCCATGCTACATGAGTTACATTAATATATAAATTTCCCTTGTTTTGATTCAACTGGATATCATATTAAAAAAATTGTAGTTGTAGATGGACAGTATGCCTTTATTTATTTGTTTATTTATTTATTTATTTGGTGCTGGGGATTGAACCCCAGCATGTACCCCTTGTGCATGCAAGGCAAGTACTCTACCAACTGAGCTATATCCACAGCCCTCATTTTTTTTTTTTTATGTTGTGCTAAGGATCAAACCTAGTGCTTCACACATGATAGGCAAGCACTCTGTCATTGAGCTACAGCCTCAGCCCTCAATTGGGTATCATATTGTAGCATGTAAAATTAATATCATAGCGTTGGTTAATGTAATATTCATGTTATATCATCCAAATCTATTATAAAGTCTGCCTCAAAGAATTTGTTCTAAAATGATAATCCATTTTACAGGTTTATTATTTATGTTATATCCATAGTACAGCATTCAAAACCAATAAAATAGCTGCATGAAAACCTGATAAATTGCTTCTTTTTGACATTAATACTAACATAATATCCATATTATAGCATCAAAACTTGATAAAATTTCTGACTTGTGAACTTTCATATTGAGATATTACCCATACTATGGAATGTAAAAATGATATAATAGCTGCCCTGTGGACTTCAATACTCATACAATATTCATGTTATAGCATTAAAAACTGATAAAATATCTGGCTTGTAGCCCTCAATATTGATACACTATCCATATTATAGCTTCAAAAACTGATAATGCACCTGCCTTGGGTTCTTTTATACTAAAAAGCAAGTCAATGTGACGTTCTCTGTGGTCTTTAGTTAGTAATGTCATATTTATTTGTATAGCATCACAAAAATCACATGATATATACAATGTGGTCTTTAATACTCATATGAAAAACCTCATAATAGCATTGATTCCTAATATAATCAGTCCCCAAGACCTTTAGTAAAAATATAATATCCACATAGAGCTTCAATTCTCATATAATAACTGCCCTGTGACATGAATGCTACTATGACATCTGCCCTTGAAAACTGAAATTGACACAGCCGCTGCCTGCTCGGCCGCCGCCGCAGAGCCTCCGCACCAGCCAGCCCCAGCCGTGGACCCTGCAGAGCGACAGCTTGCCCCAGCCAGCCCCGGCAACAGACCCCACAGACCGCCTGCAGAGCGACAGCTTGCCCCAAGATCTGTCCGAGGCCTTGAAGGAGGCCACCAAGGAGGTGCACGCCCAGGCAGAGAATGCCGGAGTTCATGAGGAACTTCCAGAGGGGTCAGGTGACCCGAAGGGGCTTCAAGCTGGTGATGGGGTCTCTGTACCACGTCTATGTGGCCCTGGAGGAGGAGATGGATCACAACAAGGACAACCCCGTCTTCGTCCCCGTCTGCTTCCCCGAGGAACTGCACCGCAGGGCTGCACTGGAGCAGGACATGGCCTTCTGGTACCAGTGAGCTGGCAGGAGCCGTCCCACGCAGCCACACACCGCTGCGTGGATCGGCTCCAGCAGGAGGGCGCAGGAAGCCTGAGCTGCTGGTGGCCCACACCTACACCCGCTACCTGGGCGACCTGTCCGGAGGCCAGGTCCTCAAGAAGATCACGCCCTGGACCTGCCCAGTTCCAGAGAGGGCCTGAGCCTACCTGTGCTGCATTTTACCTATTCACTGCAAGGGGAAGGCCCTGGTAACTTATGCCGCTTATCATTGTGGTTAACATAGTTATGAGTTTTGTCCACACTTCTCTGCTCATAGTCACATGAATCTGAAGGTTTCATGCCTGTCCTGGTACCCTGAGGATTCTGATCAGTTAGTGTTAGGGCTAGGATTAGTGCAAGGGCTAGGGTTTGGGTTAATATTTGCCCTTTATGACTTCTACATAGGATTCTGGCAGCCTCTGCCACTTCAGATTGTGGGTAATGTAGTCTGTGATGTGTCTGCTTATTGTGGGGATCCTTGGAGCATTGGGTGCTCCCTAGCATTGGGGTGCAAGGAGAGTGAAGGCTGAAGAGGGACTGAGGGAAGCTGGGGGCAGGTGCTTGTGTGCTGCTAGGAAAGATTGAGTGTGACATTGAGGTACAAGGAGAGTGAAGCACTGATAATCAGGGTCAGGATGGACCCCAGGAAATGTTTCTTTGAAGCAAGTTCATTTCTAGTGGCCAAGAGAGGACAGAGGAGCTAAGCCAGTGTGACAGAAAGGAGGTCACTCACCTGAGGAGAAGCAGATCCTGGAGGCTCTTACCACGTAGTGAATGAGAGGCGATGGTGCCAGCTGCACCTCAGCCAATCTCTTCACAGGGAACAACTGACCAAGTACCCTCTTTCCCACTGGAGGATATTTGGGTAAATGAGATAAAGCCTCATTTCTGCAGGATTAGAACAAGACAAGAATGTCTGCTGTTGCCCTCAGGTTTGGTCATTGTCCCCAAACCCACCCATTGCTGAGCCATTAGAGCCAACAAAACCTGTCCCACTCAACCACAACCACTAATGCCAGATGACCCCAAATCATACTCTACACAGCCACAATCCCCAGGCCTATAGCATTTCCAACTCAGATATACAGAAAAGACACAATTTCAAGGCTACTTGCTGCCAGGTGCTGTCATCCCCTCAGGCAGTGGGGCCATCTCTCCTGCTCAGTTCCCCTTTTTCCTTAGTTGGAGACCATGGTGTAGAGAGGGAGGCTGGGGCACAGCAGTGATGAACTTGGCTCAGGTGGCCTGGGCTGGCTGGGCTGGATGCTGTGTCTGCCTCCCTACTTGAGATTTGTGTTGCATGTGGGCTGTGCTCCTTCCTCCCTCCAGTGGGTTGTGAAATCTCTTTGCTTACAGAATTTACCCTTCCATGTAGCAGCCATCACCAGAATATTTCTGGAGAAGGGTCCAGGCCCAAGTGATGAGCTGGCAGAGGTGGGCACCTTCCTAATGACAGAGATCCCACCACAGTCTCCTGATTTATGGTCCCCAGAGGTAGGCCCTGAGAGACAAAGGCCTAGATAAGCATTTCTGCAGGACATGAGGTTGGATACTGCCTGATTTATAGACTTGCCATCTCAGAATATACAGGTAAAGCCTTTCTTTAGGTATTTCTGAAAACTCTAATAGTTCCTGCCTTCATCTTTCAAAAAAAGCAGTTTTGCCTTCAAATGAAAGAACACCCCCAAATATCAGAGCAGATGTGGGCATTCCATCTTTCCGATGGTGTGCAGGGCTTACTCCCTCCTGAGATCACCCTGGCCCCAGAAGCCTCTTCCTGGCATTTAATTTCTCAGATAGTCTGATGCATTTCTGAGCAGCATCAAGATGCTGACTTTATATTCTAAACTGTACATTTGAACAGGCTTGGGAAGGTCTTGAACAGCCTGGGTGAGAATCTGCTATTGATGACATCAAAGCTATTGGCCTATTGGAGATGGAGCAGAGATGACCAAGGTCTCTGGGGGACTGTAGAGATGGGGTAAACAGTGTGAAGGTGTCACCTGAGGTCCTCTTTGGAGAGATATACCAAGACTTTAAAGATGGGTGAACACCTAGAATGTGTGCTCACACACACAAACAGTTAAGTTTTGCTGTGCTTAGCAAAACAAGGAGTTCTGTGAGAAAATATGAACTCTTTGAACTGTGTCCTTGTTGCTGTCTTAAGAAGATAAAAGAATGTTCTGCCAAGTGTAAAATTTATATATATATATGTGTGTTTGTTTGGGAATAACTAACCACAAGTTAATTGATAAGAAATACGGAGCACTGTGACCATAAACAAAGTTTTCCTGAGAATGTTTATCCATGCTTGTAAGGATTAAGCTGCCAAAAGGATGTTTTTTCTTTTCCCTTGTTTTAATTAACAATGCTGTATAAAAGAAGGAGAGAAAAAGTAAAGATGGTGCTCATTTTTACTGGATGTGTGTGTGTGCGTGTCTTTCTTTAAGCATCTCTGCTGTACCAGGAATTACAGATTGTCAGCGGGTTCTGACACTAGAAGACCACAGAGACAGGGTGGACCCTGTGGTGAAGTGATCTGGGGTCCTCAGTGGAGAAATTATGACCAAGGCCTCCAGCCTGGGAAAACATGCTGTTAACTGCAGAGACAGGGCATGGGGTGAAGGAATGTGATGGGGTGATCTGGGGTTCTCTCATGGAGATGGGATCACCACACTTGTCCTATCGAAGCCAGAATCAGACAGGCAGTCAGTATAGGAGACCAATTTGAGTCTGGGAAGTTAGAGACTGTCCCCTGAGGGATTGAAGTGTTAATTCCTTCAGAGCCCTTCCTCCACCCTTATCAATAACTGCCCCTGCTCCAACCTGTTGCTAAGGTAACCAGTCCCAGGAACTGGGTTAATTAATGTGTCCTTGGTTACTCGTCATGCCCTTCCTCCTTCAGTCCACTTGGCTCCCACCTTTGGGCAATCCCACCAAACATTCCTGGGCCTAGTCATGTACACAGGAAGGAGAAAGATAAGGAGGAAAAGGTAGGAGAATAAAGGAAGCCTAGGACATATAAAAAGGGCAGAACACCTCGCCTCTTGGGATACCAGGATACCAGGTATGGCCCCCTTCTCCCTTCCCAGGGGAAGTCTATGCTACCCCTTTTTAAATAAACCATGCTTCATATGCTTGCCTTGGCATGCTTCTCTAATGTTCAAACTTCAACATGTGGAGAAGCAGGACTCATCACCAATAACCAGCAGTATCACTATCTCCTTTAGGAGCCACCAGGACTAGATCCCTGGGATAGAGGGGTCTCCCTAATCCTAGAGCTGAAGATCTGGGAACACAAGGCAGGTGCTCAGTGAGGGCAGAATCAGGGAACAGGTGAGGAAGGGGCAGCAGCCCCATATCATGTGCTCTGCTTGCTAAAACAGTCCAATTATTAGAACACAGATGAACTCACTATTGCCAGGGTAGGACAGATGCCTCAAAGCCACCTGTGTTCCTGTGGATGGATGACAGTTGTTTACCTGTCCTTCTGTGGATAGCATTTGCATGTTAGGACATTACAAAGAAGGCTGCTGTGGACATTCCTGTACATGTGGCCTTTGCAAACTCACCTTCACTTTCTCTGGTTTACATCAAGTATGCAATGGCTGGCAACACGGAGGCATGTGTTGGCATGTTTAGGAATCACTGACTGTTTTCCTGAGTGACTGTGTCTGCCCAGTCTCTTCTTTCCCTCCTCCTGCTCCCTAAATTGGTCCTAATGGCCTCTCATCTCCTTCATACCTCATTCTCATCCTTCACCATCTCCTCCTTCATATGTGCTCATTGAATCTATTTGCACCATCCCAAGGAAGCAAAATTGTGACGTGTACAGTCAAAGTTAGAAATAGAGAATGTCCACATGCTTCTTCCCCTTTCAATGCTTTATTCACTCAAATTACTCAATACAGTTTTATTCTATAGGTTCTTAATCAAGAAAACGACAATCCTTAATGCTAGGCACTGCATTAGACATAATCAATCCCCAGCAATCAATTCTAAGCACTGCAAAACACACTTAATCATGACAGTCTAATGACAGACATTCCCTCTGCATGCTAAGTTAAAAAGTCTTAAGCCTTAGGCTTTATGTCCTGCAGATGCACACTCATTCAGACTGTAGTGATCAGGTTCAGAACAAAGGCCAGCTTTTCCTAGTGTGGAGTGGATGACTGGTTGAGGAGAGGGTCACAGGGAGAAGTCAATGCTCTCACCAAGGTCCAGACAAGGTGGTAGAGTTTGAGAGCAGTGAGGATCATGCAGAGGATCAGGAATGATGACAAATGATGGGATTTTATCAGGTCCTCATCAGGCTCTCCAGCTCGAGTGCATCCTTGTTTCCGCTGGCTGAATCCCTGCTCATTTGCTCTATTATTTACACTAAATTTGGGGGCTTTTGCCCCCCTTCAATATCAGCTACCACTGTATTTCTCAGTGACATCATTTACCCTGGGGTCAGAAACTTTTGGTCTGGTGGTCTCCACCCTGATCTTCTTGCCTTTCCCTCTTATCAGGTGAGGACAGCCTGACAGGGGCTTCACTCTGTTTATCAGGGTGAGGGGAAGTAACTTGTTTGAGACCATAATGGAGGATTCCATGGGTGTGCCTGGTGAGACTGCAGGTTTAAAACTGGAATTTTAAAAATGGAGTTGCTTAGGCTCAGGCCTAAGGCCATTCTCACATCCATGAAGTTGCTCTGACACTCTGTTATTTGCCTTATGGGTCAACCCTACTCACAGTGTGTCACATTTCCCTCTTAACAGACACCCTTTTCAGGGTTGGGCACTGACAAAAGAGAGTGTTCAGGATCAGCATCAAGCAACTAGGATGACTCCTAATGTGGAGACATTTGGTGGGGTGATCTTGTCAGGGAGACAGAGCCCATCCTGATGTGTAGAAAGAATTGCAATATCCTGTCACCTAGCGCCCCTTGAGGTGGAGCCCATCTCAACACTGTCACTCTGTCAGGACTCCAGAGCAGCTGCCAGCACCATTTGTCATCCCAGGCCCCATGTCTCCCACATTGCTGAGCCAGCTCCTGCCCTCCAGCAAGGTGTGACCTTCCTATAAGCACCAAATGTTTCCCTCTTCCTGCCTGATCCAGAGCTCATGGCTGAGGAGGGGTCAGCTGGTGTTGTTGATATGAATAGAAGAGGTTAACCAGGAATAGAGACAACTCATAGATGAATGTTGGTGGACTTAGAGCTGGGGTGGGGTTGTTGCAGGGCAGCATCCCCTCCAGAGTTCAAAGTATGGCCTGCACAGGGCCAGGAAGTGCCATGGGGAAGACAGGCCTTGGAATCTGGCAGAGGTGCCTCTACATGTAATGCTGTGTTGGTTTTCTGAGTGCAGTGGCTTGAAAGCCAGGCCTCCTTTGAAGTCTTATGGGGAGAAAGGATGCTACTTGAACTTTCAGGGGCATCTGGGCAGAAATGTACCTTGGGAGCCAGGCCAGAACCCCATGAGGAACAGGTACAGATTGTCACCTTTCAACAGAAGTTATAGAGCTTCATTTTGATTAAAAAACAGAGGTCTCCAGAATTTTCTTAAGTTTTCTGCTGAGCTGAAACCACTGCCATCCTTCAGTAGTGTGGTTGGCATCTTCCTGTTTTAGAGGGAGAATTTGAGAATTATTCAGGACTTGAAGGTGGATCTTTTTAGCTCAGCAGTCACAGATCAGAATTGAGCTCCCTGGGACTTCTGTGCAATGAAGTCTTCCCTAGAGAGGGGAGTGTTCCACCTTCCCACCACCTGTGCACAAGGTCACACTCCTGTACCCCATTAGCCTTTCTGAGTGGGGTGTGGGCTGACATGCTTGTGTCTGTGGGGCATCTCCCTTGAGTATTGAGAAGGAAACATGGCTGAGAAAGGCCCAGGGAGAGTAGACAAGGGTGGATTTCCCATGAAATTGCAATTCATTGTGTTTGAGAAGAGAGTTGGGGCCCCCAACCTATTCTACCCTCACTCCCTTTAAGGGCCAGCTGGACCCAATGGACACAGGTGACCATGTGGAGTATCCTCTTCTGTGCCTTTCTGAGGCACCTTTTCTTCTGAGATTAAAAGGGACACCTTGGCTGTTCCAAATTGTGGATAGCTAGAGGGGAAGCTGGAGGAGGTATGAGAGGTGGTTTGTCCAGCCCTGGGCTTTCTGGACTCTTGGACTTTGGGGATTGAGTTTCTAACACATGAAATGTGGAATGCAAACATTGAGACTATAGTACAATCTTTTCAGATCAAGGCACAGAATAGTGGGTTCCATTTCAGCTTAAATGTGCTAACTTGTGTTGTGAAATAAACAGAACACTAAATTTCAGGGGTTTTACATCAGGGCTAGGCAGTGGCATAGCTCTCTCTGCAACACCGAAGATGCTAATCAAAAGAATCTAAGATCAGGGCTGGGAATATAGCTCAGTTGGTAGAGGTCTTGCCTCGCATGCACAAGGCCATGGGTTCAATCCCCAATACCAAAACAAAAACAAAAACAAAAAACAAACCAAAACAAAACAAAACCAACAACAACAACAAAAAAAAACAAAATAGGGCTGGGGATGTGGCTCAGTGGTCAAGTATCCCTGAGTTCACTCTCCAGTACCCCAAAAAAAGAAAAATTAAAAAAAATTCAAGCTCAGAATTGCAACCTATGGAAAGAGATGAAATTAAAATTTGGAATGGGGGTATGAAGCTGCAGTATAAAGTGCTCCAAGATACTCAGAGGCAAGAGCCATAATAACAGCCACCTCCAGGCTTTCTCTGGCCAGTGTGGCCCTGTGGGGGCTCCTGGAGTTACCTCCAGATCTGTCTGTCCTTTTCCAGGTGTTCTCTGGGCAAAGATGCAGACTTGGGTTGTTTTGCCTGCATTTTTCTGAGATTAATAAATGCATTTACAACCTAAAAAAATCTCTTCCCATAGGCAACAACTGCATCCTGAGCCTGTTTATCAACTGCCTCTACAGGTGTTTCCATACAGAATTCACTATGCCCCAGTGTGGGGTATAAGAGTAAGGAAAGCCCAGGTGAACCAGGTCAGAGGCCTGGGGAAGCTCAGAGACCTCAGGCCTCCATGGCATGAATGTACTGCTTTTCTGTCATTGAGGCACATTCTAATTCTTTAATTTATTTGGACATTCTACACAAGAACTTCTTGTGTAATTGCATGCTGTATTTAGACATGTTTTCAAGACATATTTTCTAAGCAGTTGAAAATTCTTAGGTTCAAATTCATATGGTGTGCTCATGGGAAAAAATTAAACTTTTAAAAATGATGAACTATTATGTATTCCACCAGTGATAAATGAGTGTTCTGTTTCTACATCTTCCAATGGATACTGCATCAAAGAAGATTGTGGCCATTTAATACACATGTAGTGCCAACATGGCAGTGTGGGTCATTTCTCCTCATGTCAGGGGATGCTGAGCAGCATTTCTATCCTTCTTTGCCATTTTCATATCTTCTTTGGTGAGTTGTGAGTTCAGATCTCCACCTATTTTTAATTGGATTGTTGGTTTCTTACAGTATTTAGGATACAAGCCCACTTTAGATATGTATTTTCCAAATATTTTCACCAGTCTGTGGCTTATTTTTTGTTCCCTTAATATAAATTTTTCAGAGTAGATATTTTCATTTAAAATTTTTTTGGTATTGAGCATAGAACCCAGGGGTGTTCTACCACTGAGCTATACTTGCAGCCCTGCTTAATTTTTTTTTTTTTTTTTTTTTTTTTACTTTGAGACAGGGCCTTGCTAAGCTGTCTCAGGCTACCTAATAGCTGGGATTAGAGGCATGCATACCATGCTCAATGACAATTCCAATTTTAATTAAGTCCACATTATCAATTCTTTCTTTCATGGATATATTTTGGAGCTGCATTTAAAAAGCTCAATATGAAACATGGTCATAAGTATTTTCTACTACAATTTTTATAATTACACATTTTCAATGTAAGTCATGGACTATTTGGAGTGAGTTTTGTTAATCTGATAAAGGTTTTACCTGTCCATTTCTCCTATAAGTTTTCCAAACACTCCATCACCATCTGTGCAGCAGATGCTCTTTTCTT
Organism: Marmota monax; assembly: GCF_021218885.2. NCBI lineage: Eukaryota > Metazoa > Chordata > Mammalia > Rodentia > Sciuridae > Marmota > Marmota monax. The sequence goes on along the minus strand of NW_026692826.1, from coordinate 11,269,650 downwards.
CATTGAAGGTCTTTTTCCTTTGACAAAATCAGCTGCCTGTAGGTATGGGTGAGTTTTGGGCTCTCCACTCATCTCCATTTATCTACCTGTCTATTCCTTCACAGCATCACATTTCCTCACTACTTCAGCTTTCTGACAGGTGTTGAGATATAGATGTGTGAGATCTTGTCCTTCTGTAGTCTGTATCTATTCTTGGTTCAGAAACAGTTTGCTGGAAATTTGAGTGTGATTGCACTGAATCTGCAGATGAGATGTGAGAGAATTTCTTTTCTTTTTTTTAAATTGCTAGCCTCTGTACCTATACTTTTCCATATTGCCCTTAGTTAGCTGGCTTTCTCTTGACTCCACCTGCAAACCCATACTACACCTTCTATGGGTTGAACTATGAATGCCAGTGCATATTCCTACCCTAAACACACCTCCTTTTTTTGAATCTCTGATCATTCTTTTTTTTTTTTTTGAGAGAGAGAGAGAGAGAGAGAGAGAGAGAGAGAGAGAGAAATTTTTTAATATTTATTTTTTTAGTTTTTGGCAGACACAACACCTTTGTTTGTATGTGGTGTTGAGGATGGAACCCGGACCGCACACATGCCAGGAGAGCGCGCTACCGCTTGAGCCACATCCCCAGCCCAAGATGTGAGAGAATTTCATCTTGACTATGTAGAGACCTCAATAAGAAATATCTCTATTATTTATATTTTGTTCAATTTCTTTCAATTTGCCAAGGTTTTCTGAAAGCACAGTTATAATTAAAAACTTATATTTTAAATTTTCAACTTTGGGGGTGCTATTTTAAATGGAATTATTTAAATTATTTTCTTATTTTAGTTTTTAAATTCCAATTTTTTCTATATAGTTTTGATGATTTATAAGAAATCAATTGACTTTTGCTTATTGACTGTGTATTTTGCCTTTTGCTGATTATCCTATACAAGCAAACATGGAATGGTGGATTCTATTGCTGTTTGATTTCCAAAGTTATGGCCTGGTAAAGTCGAACCATGAATTTCAGAGCTTCACCAGGACTGCCACAGGGGGGCGCAGGGCCATTGCTGAACAGCGAGCACTGAGCATCCTCAACTGTCCACAGTGGCCAGCAGGGGGTGCTCAGAGTGACCTTTTCTGAACCCCTTCTATCATCCCTCTGTCAGGGATGGGTGTCCTGTGCCCACAGCAAACTTTATTCTCAGGACTCATCTGGGGAAATTCCATGGCTGGGGATACCTGGGGTCTATGTCCACAGTGAGGTAAACCTAACCTTCAAGACCTACCATAACCCTCACCCTTGTGGTCCACTAGGGGAGACCATGGCTGTAGACATGTGGGGCTATGACTGTAATGATAAAGCTTCCTTTTCCTTGGGACCCACACAGGGAGATGCTGTGGCTGAGGACACCTGGTGGCCATGTTCACAGTGAGGTAACTCAAACCTAAACTTGGGACCTCACCCAGGAAAAGGCCACAGGTGCAGGCTAAAGGCACCTTGGAGCAATGACTGTTGTGGCAGAGCCTCCTTGGTACCCTCACAGAGAGATGCCTTGGCTGGGGACACCTAGGGACTATGTGTACCATGAGATTTCTTCCCCCTTGGCCTCTACACATGGATGCCACTGTGGTTTTGTAATAACTAAAGTTTACTGATGAAATGGTGGGGAAGAATGAGGAAAATCCTCTTGTCCACTATCCCATGTGCTGAGAAGAAGCTCTGCTGTGTTTTACTTTTGTAGGTCATATTTTAGTGGGACTAAATTTTACGAAAGTATCCCTTGTGAGGCTTAGGCTACTCATTGTCATAGTATTCTAAAATACATTTTATGGGGAGAAATCCCAGGACACTGAAAGGAGAAACTGAGACATGAACCCAGGATAGTGCAGGGGAGGCCTGGGGTTCCCAGCATGTGGCATCTCACTAGTGCCTGAGAGGAAGGGCTAATGTTGCCTCATTGTTTATATTTATTTTTGTGTAACTTTTTTTAGTGTTACAGTACTTGAAAAATATTGAGAAGTTGATGAATCAGTGTAATAATAATATTATGGCTGTATTGAAGAGATATTCCTACTATGTGACTATAAGATATTGTAGACAATATCAGGGCTTTCTAGATAAGTCTGCACACAGTTGAGTGGCCTGCCTGAAATTCCCAGAAGCCACTGTGGTGATAAGTGTGCCAGACCACACTGCCCAGAATCCCTGGGTGCCTGGGCAAACATTGCTACAGCTCCCACAGTCTTTTGTGGAGGGGGCCAGCCCCCTCAGGCAATCACTGAGCTACACTACCAAGATTCCTTGGGATACCAGGGCAAACACATGGCCCAAAGCTTCCAAAGGCTTCCGAGGTAGGGGCTGAACAGTAGAATACCAGACTGCAGTGGCACAATCCTCAGGGTTCTCTTGGTATCTATGTGACAGGCAGCTCCCAGCCTTTGGGGTGAAAGATGCATTGGCAGAACAATTGACTACACTACATGAACATTGGGTGCCTGCAGCTCCAAGAGGTCTCTGCAATGAGGACTGGATTTCACTGCCTAGAGTTCCTGAGCTTGCCCATGTGAATGTGCACCATAGAGCTCACATTGACCTCCACAATGAGGGCTGTACAGGTAGAATACTGCACTGGAGATGCCTGAGGGAAATATGCACCTCTGATAGTCCTCTGTGGTGAGAACTGCATGGGTAGGTCATTGGATCATAGCACTGAGTCTTCAAGGTGCCTGAGTAAGCATATAGCCTGCAGCTTACATAGACATCTGACAGAGGTGTATGTGGGAAAACACTGGACTACATTACTCACAATTATCAGGGGGGCAGCAGAAGCTTATAGGAGTGCTCCCCACTGTAAGCCAGCAAAATATGGGACTACATTACCCACAATCCTAAGGGGGGGGAAGAAGCTTTCAGGATCCCCCACAGAGAACCAGCATAACACTGGACTATATTACCCACAATGTTTGGGTGGGGGTGGGAATGGGAGGTTCATAGGAATTCCTTCACCATGAGCTGTAACGTCGGACTACATTACCCACAATCCTGGGGGACAGAAATCACAGGATTCCCCTGCCTCCTGTGAACTGGCAAAACATGCCACTAAATTGTTCACAATCCTGAGGTGGGAGAGGCTCCCAGATTCCCCCACAGGAGCCAGCAAAATGCCGCACTACAGTGCTTTCAGCCCTCAGGGGCAGAAGTTCTCAAGAGCCCCCATTCTCTCCCCATCCACACCCTATGAGCAGGCAAAATGCTGAACTTGGATTATCTGTAATTCAAGGAGGGGGAGGTAGAAGTGCACAGAATCAACCCCTCTGAGCCAGAAAATACAGGGGCTTCATTACAGTCCTAATGGGGCAGAAGTTTCCTGGGTTCTGCAGAGAGAACCAACAAAATACTGGATCACATTACCCACAATCTATGGGGTGGGGGGTCACCTCATGGGAGCATTGCCCCCAATAAACTGTCAAAATGCTGGACTACATTACCCACAGCCCTCAGGGTCAGAAACTTTTAGGAGAATTATTTCCACCTCTTCCCATGAGTGGGAAAAAAAGTCTGGACTAAATGACCTACAATCCTAAGGAAGATGAAGCCCCAGGATCCCCCATGAAGAGCCAGCAAAATGCTGAGCTACATTACAACAAGAATAGAGTTAGGGTTTGGGTTTTTCTGGCTGTCCTTGGAGGATCCTGGGGGCTTCCTCACCCTAAGAATTATGGGTGATGTAGTCCTTGATCTCACCCACACACCTCTGCCAGGAGACCCATGAAAGCTGAATGCACATGCTTACCCTTATACCCTGAGGATTCTGAGTAATTTTAGGGGTAGGGTTAGGGCTAGGCAAAAATTAGCCACAGGGCAAAGGTTAGTAAGATTTACAAAACCAAGTGGTACTCTTGAATTTCTGCCACTAAAGACCATGTGTATTATTGACAGGAGTAAACATCAAGGATGAACAAACAACATGAATCAGCAAAAGGACTTGTTTTGGACTTGTTTTGGACTTTGCAGTGACTAAGTGACTTTTTAGTTGTAAACATGTTTTTGGTTATAGGATGACTAGATAGTATGCCCATGTTAGATAAGTTGATGATGTAACTAGGTAGTGTGCTTATGTTAGATAAGTTAGACATAAACAAGTTTGTTGTAAACATATAGAGTATATAAGCGCGAGGGAAACTCCATGTATTTGCTCACAATCAACTCTCATCGCCTGAGAGTAAGATCGTGCAGTGTGAGCCAGTCACCTCGTGTATTGCTTTGTGTGGTGTGCGAATAAACCAGCATTTCAAAAGGCAATCGAGTTCGTGCTTGGTGTTCGCGTACGTCGCGGTCCGGGGTCCAGTGCAGATATCCGGAAGGGAACTCCTGGTAACCAGACAAGGCTGAGAAGCTGCTCGTGACAGATCCCCAAACCAGGCATCTCCCTTAGACTGCTCTGAGGAGAATGAAACCCTGGGTGTCCATAGAGACATGACCTGGGGGGTCCCCAAGCCATGCATCCCCCTCAGGCTGCTCTGAGGAGAAGGGAACTCCTGGCATCCCTAGAGACATGACCCAAGAGGGTCCCCAAGCCAGATGTCTCCCTCAGGCTGCACTGAGGAGAAGGGTTCCTGGCATCCCAAGAGATGTGACCCACAGGGGTCCCCAAGCCAGGTGCCACCTTCAGGCTGCTATGAGGAGAATAAAACCCTGGGTGTCCCTAAAGACATGACCTAGGAGGATTCCCAAGCCACACGTTCCCCTCAGGCTGTTCTGAGGAGAATGAAACCTTGGGTATCCCTAGAGACATGAACCATGAGGGTCCCCAAGCCACACATCCCCCTTCAGGCTGCCCTGATGAGAAGGAAACTCTGGGTGTCCCTAGAGACATGACCCAGGAGAGTCCCCAAACCATACATCCCCCTCAGGCTGCTTTGAGGAGAAGGAAGCTCTGGGTGTCCCTAGGAACATGACCCACGAGGGTCCCCAAGTCAGGCATCCCTCTCAGGCTGCTCTAAGGAGAAGAGGGTTCCTGGTGTCCCTAGAGACATGACTCACAAGGGTCCCCAACCCTGGTGTCTCCCTCAGGCTGCTCTGAGGAAAAGGGAGTTCTGGCGCCCCTAGAGACAAGACCTTTGAGGGTCCCCAAGCCATGCATCCCCCTCAGGCTTTTCTGAGGAGAAGGAAGCTCTGGGTGCCCTAGAAATGTGACACCAGAGGGTCCCCAAGACAAGCATCCCCCTCAGGCTGCTCTGAGGAGAAAGGAACCCCAGGTGTTTCTAGAGCCATGACTCACAAAGTCTCTAAGCCAAAAGTTCACTGAGGCTGCTCTGAGGAGAAGGGAGCTCCGGGAGTCCCTGGAGGCATGACTACGAGGGTCCCCAACCTGGGTCTCTCTCAATCTGCTCTGAGAAGGGAGCTCTGCCCCTCTCTGTGGAGTGACCCAACACTCCCGTGAGCTGGGGCTCTCCGGGATTGGTCCTTAGGGGGAAGCCAGCTCCTCACTCTCAAAGAGGCAGCATTAAAGATGTGGTGAGGCCCCTCCCCTTGTTGGCCACACCCCTCTGGCCACGCCCAGCGCAGGAGCTGCTCTTAGCTCAGAGGCGGGGCCTCTCCCAGCTCCCTGGTGAATGTCAGCGCCTTCTTCCACCTCAGCAGTTACTGAATAAAATCTGTTCCCACTGCTGTAACTAGGTCTAGCTGTGGCGCCATGAGGAGTGGAATCTCAGGAGAGGAGAAATGGAGTCCAAGAGACCCCCTCCCTACACCCCAGCCCTGCACTCCACCAGGCCAAGTGCTTCAGCAGCCTGAGCCAGGCGGGCAGAGGCACGGAGGGAGGCAGCCACAGGGAGTCTAAACACTCACGCAGGCGCCCAAGGGCAGAAGGCCAGAAACAGACTACCACAGAGGCTTCTGGGATGTGTAGTCTTCCAGACAGAGTGACTTAGCCAGGGACTGTCCCATTTTAGAATCAGGGGTTTTAAGAAAATCTGTTAAGTCCCAGCCCAGGATGGCCACTGTCAAGACGAGGAGAACCTGAGCTCAGAAACAAACTCCCAGAACCCCAGGGCGATTCTAGACAGTTCACTCCATCTTACCAATCCTCCTCTAGTAGCAGAGGCATCTGGGAGCTGCCAGCCACATTGCACACCCTTGACTCAGGGCAATCTAGATAATTCAGTCTGTCCTACCTAACCATCTCTCACCATAGAGTCCCCTGGAAGCAATGGGCTGCAAATTCACTCAGCATTCCTGGGGATTTGGGTCAGCATATCAGGTGTCCTGTCCACACAAGCCTTGCCATAGAGGACCATGGGAGCTGAGTGCCATGACTACTCTGCCATAGAGGACCTGGGCAGAGTAGTCGTGCTCTGACATGCAGCCCTCCCCCAAGAGGCCTCTAGGAGATATGGACCAGAAGTGTATTTTGGCACTCTGCCACCCAGCCCTCAATGTGAAGGCTTTGGAAGACACAGGCCCCCAAGTTTTCTGGGCGGTGCAGTCTGGTGTTCTGCAGGTTCAGCACTCACTCTGGAAGCTGCAAGCCAAGTGTTTGCCTGGCAGCCCCAGGATAGTGTGATCCATTATTCTACAATGCAGCCCTTGCTCTGGAGGCTGCAGATCCCCCAAAGATCATGGAAAGTATAGTCTGGTACTATGTTGGTATAGCCTCACCAAGGTGGCTCCTGTGGCTGTGCGCCCCCAAGAATTCTGGACACTGTAGTCAGTTCTTCAGCCCTGACTTCAGAGGCCTCTGGGAGCTGTGGGCCACTTGGTGTTCTAGGTAGTGCAGCAATCTACCCTACCTAAGTGGACCTCTTCATCAAGGCTCTTGATATCTGCCTGCCACATTCCTGACCAGGTACTCCTGAGGACTCTGGGTAGCACAACCCAAAGCTCTGCCCACACAGCCCTCACAGGAAGATGTCTGGGAGCTTCCATTCCCCCAGGAATTCTGGGTAGTGTAGTCTGACCTGCGTTCATAGCCCATGCCATGGAGGCCTCTGGGAATTGCAGACTGCACACTGGCCTGGGTGTCTCCCACCAAAGATTCTGTAGTACAGTTCAGCTCTCTCCAGTTCTCATCAGGGCAGGTCCTGGGAGTTGCAGCCCCTGAGAATTGAGTGTACAATTCCCAGGGGCTGCTGATACACCCCTGCCAGGAGGACTATAGAAACTGCAAGCCAGAAGCTTGCCCTGGTACTCTGAGGATTCTAGCTAGTATAATCTGGTGCTCCTCCAGTGCAGCCCTCACCATGCAGGCCTCTGGGAACTGCAGCTGCATGTTCACCTGGGGATTCTGAGCAGTACTGTAGTCTGGCCTTCGGCCTGCACAGTTCTCACAGTGGACATCTCAGGGAGTTGTAGGCTGCACACTCTCCTTGACACTCCCCTGCCCCAGGGGATTCTAGGTAGTGGAATTCATTTCTCTCCTCTACAGCTCCCTAAAAATTATGGGAAATGTAGTCCAGTGTTTTGCCTGTACACCACAGAGGATCCTGGGAGCTGCCACACCTGAGGATTCTGGGTAATGTAGTGCAGTGTTTTTCCTGCACACCCCTACCAACAGGACATGAAAGCTGCAGGCCACATGCTTGTTCCAGTAATCTGAGGATTCTAGGTAGTGTCATCCAATGCTCTAGCAATGCAGCCCTCAACAGAGAAAGCTCTCGAATTACAGGTTGTCCATTCATCCAGGAATCCTCAGGGATTCAGGGTAGTGTAGCCCAGTGTTCTTCCCACACAGTCATGACTATGTAGGGCCATGGGAGCTGCATTCACAAGGGCATGCCCAGGAATTCTGGGCAATGTAGTCTGGCTTTCTGATCTTGCAGTCTTTTTTTTTTTTTTTTTTTTTAAGACACAACATCTTTATTTGTATGTGGTGCTGAGGATCGAACCCAGGGCCGCACGCATGCCAGGCGAGCACGGTACCACTTGAGCCACATCCCCAGCCCTGATCTTGCAGTCTTCATCACAGAGGCCTCTGGGAGCTGCAGGCACCGAGAATTATGTACAATGTACTCTGTTGTTTGGCCCATTTTTCAATCACCCCTCCCCCACTGAGCTAGAACTCCATCCACTAGATTATTCTTTTAACAGACACAAATACAATATGTACACTTAAAGTAATTTTGAGTTTTAATGCATCCTCTTTTCAATCAGTATTTTTCAAGTACTTTAACACTATAACAAAAGTGAGCCATAACCAGGCACAGTGGTGCATGCCTGTAATCACAGAGGCTCAGGAGGTTGAGACAAAAGGATCTCAAGTTCAAAGCCAGCCTCAGCAAAAGCGAGGTGCTAAGCAACTCAGTGAGACCCTGTCTCTGAATAAAATACAAAACAGGTTGGAGATGTGGCTCAGTGGTTGAGTGCCCCTGAGTTCAATCCCTGGTACCAAAAGAAAAAAAAAATGAGCCATTATAACATGAATAAAAGCAAGAAATGAGGCATGCATTAGCTCTTCCCTCAGGCCCTAGTGTGGCTTCAGATGCTGGGCCCTCCTTGCCCTCCTTGCACCATCCTGAGGTTGTATTTGTATTTCCCCTTTCTGTCCTAGGATTTCTCCCCCAAAATACCCCCAATCCCAGCGAAACATTTTGACATGCAATGATGGCAAGTGGCCAAAGCCTCAATAAAGAATACTTTTGTAAACATAAGTCCTACTAAAATGTTACCAGGGAAAGTAAAGAATGTAACAGGGCTGCTTCCTCAGCACACTGGGCAGCAGCGAAGGAAGCTCTGGTCCTCACCATGGACACTGCCACCGGGCATCCCAGGCCACGGTGTCTTCCTAGGAGGGTCATCAGGAGAAGGAAGCTATGGCCCTCTGGATCCTCATGCTTTTCAGGTGTCCCCAGGCCATGGCCTATCCCAGGTGAGTCACTAGGATAAGGAAGCTCTGATTCTCATTGTAACCATGGCCCCCAAGTGTCCCCAGCAGGTGCATCTCTTCAGGTGGATCCTGAGGGTTAGGAATCTCTGGTTCTCACTGTAGACACAACCTCTCAGTGTCCCCAGCAGCAGCATCTCCCAGGGTGGGTCCAGAGGAGAAGAAACACTCCCCCCACAATCATCCACAGGCTTCCCCAACTGTGGGGTCTTCCCAGGTGGGTCCCAGGGATAAGGAAGCTCGCTGTAAACACAGGACACCCACTCCCTGAAGGTGGGATCCTCACAGGAATGGGAGAGAGTGACTCTGTGCGCCCCCTGCTGGTCGATGTGGACAGCATAGGACCCTGGGGCGCTCCTTCTTTAACCATGGCTAAGCGCCCCCTCATGGCAACACTGGTGAAACTCTGAATTTGTTCTAATTACTCCAGGACATCAAACAGAAATAGAGTATACCATCCCACGTCTTGATCTAACTGGGTGGAAATAACAAAAAACAAAGTAAATAGCCACTGGAAAAAAGTCATTTGATTTCCTATATATTATAAATAATGTGTAGCAGTTTTTGAAGTTTGAAAACTAAAATAAGAAAAAAAAATTGGGGAGAGTGTGTACCATGGATTGAACTCAGAGGCACTCTACCACTGAGCCACATTGCCAGCCCTATTTTGTATTTTATTTAGAGACAGGGCTCACTGAGTTGCTTGGTGCCTCGCTGTTGCTGAGTCTGGCTTTGAACTCACAATTCTCCCATCTCAGCCTCTCAAGCTGCTGGGATTATAGGCATGTGCCACTGTGCCCAAATAAGGCATTGCCATTTTCAATAGCACTCCCCAAAATTAAAGTCCTTAATTAAAATCTTAAAATACAAACATACTTTCCGAAAACTTTGAACACAATTGAAAGAAAACAAATTTAATATAAATGAATGCAGACATTCCTTGTTCAGGATTGGCAGACTAATATAGTTAGGATGAAGTTCTCTCAAACTCCTTCTGAGCTTTTTTTTTTTTTTTTTTTTTTTGAGAAAGGTCTATTTAGTTCTACTGCACATTTATGATCTGTTTACTTAGTTTTTTGCTAATGAACTTTTGGAGTATCTTATATATGCTGGATATCAACCCCATGCCAGATCTATACATTATGAATTTTCTTCTTCCATTCCATTATGAAATTTCTTCTTCCATTCTCTGAGGAGTGTTCCTTGCTATGGAATCAGCCTGATCTTTGCATCTGTACAGCACATAGGGGAAGCTGAGAAAACAAATCTGACAGTTTCTTGGACTTTCTTAATTTTGCAGTAGTGCATTCGCATGGGTGCCCATCCACAAGGAAGTCACCAGATCACAGTATGCACCCTGGCCTGAGTAAAGGGGTATGTGGAGGAAATGAGCACCCTGCTCCCCACAGAGCTGATTCCACAGGGTGGCATTCGTACCACATCGGTTGCCTCATCTGGGGAGTTCCACTGAGTACTCAAAGGACGGAGATGTAAACTCACTTTCTCAGTGCAAATGCACTTTACAGCAGCTGTTCTCCAACCCTTCTGGCTAGCTGTCCTCTCTGGAACAGGCTGCTGTGTGCTTGGATCATGCACAACCATCTCTGATTGTTCCTTAGGACGCTGGGGGTCTCACATGAACCTACATATGCTTGTCTACTCTGCATCATTCAAAATCAAGAAGATAGTTCCCAAGTCTGTCAATTCACACCCGTGTTAAATTCCTAGGAAGATGGTGATGTTGACCTAGAAAATGAGGTCGCTCCTTTACATATTGCCCTGATTTTAGCAGTTGCTGGGGTTTGAGCACTCTGCCATCTGAGCGACTTTCTCGGTGTCCAGAGGCTGCAGAGGTGTTATCTGTTGTTCCAACTTAACTTTTCCCTTCATTTTCATTGAGCCATAGTGGCCCTGAGGTTAGCAACTGTAGCTCCAACCCACCGAAATCCTGCAGGTGTCCTCCGGGCGAGCAGAGTGTCCCTGCCTCCCGGGGACTGGTGGCTGCGCTGTGGGAGTGGAGCAGAACAGGTGAGCGCCTCCTGGGCTGGGGAGCCTGGAGGAGAAAGGGCAGAGCCGTGGTGCGCGGATGCCAGGCCCACAGTTTCCACTGCAGGACAAACCAAGCATCTTTCAGAAACTACAACCTGGCTCCTGTCTGCCAGGTATTCCTATGGGCGACACAAACAGGGGGCCTTTCTGGCAGCAGAGCGTGGAGACCCGGGACCCCTGAAGCCGCACCTGGGAAGGGCGAGTGCCCTCCAGGCTCCATAAAGTCAATCCAGGGCGCTGGAGTGGGAGAAAGGGCTGCGTTCCAGGTAGCGATTTCTGAGTTCTAAATCCGCTGCACCCTGGCCCAAGCCTGCGTGGTTAGGCTATGTGACTTAACACCTCTGAGCTGTAGTTTCCCACCTGCGCCAGGCGGTGGCAGTGCAGTCCTGCTTTCCGCCAGACTAGCGGCTAGGAGCTGGTGGTTTCAGGGTTGGAAAGCTCTCTGGGGCTCTGCAGCACTGCCACACTCTGGGCATGGATCCTGCTCCCCTCTCCATAGCTCTGTATTCAGCTTGTACTCACACTTCATGACACTGCAGCCATGACGTAATTCCACATGGGTACTCACCCACACTTCAATATACCCCACACTGTTTGGAGAACCATGCAGTAAATGCCCTCATTTGCGGGGCTGGGATGTGGCTCAGTGACTGAGAGCTTGCTTCATACATGTGAGGCCCTGGGTTCGATCTTCAGCACCACACAAAAAGAAAATAAAAATTAAAAATAAAAACTAAATGCCCTCATTTGCTATTCCCCCTTTCAAGACTTAAACCTTTCTTTCAAGCTTTGGATCTGAGATTTCTCAGTGTCCAATGCAGGTGGGTTTGGTTTTTCCCTCATCTAAGACTGGGCCTTGCAATATGGTGGGGCTGGAAGCTGATAAGCACGACGTGGTGTTTACACATGATGTTGAGGCTGGGACTGCAGCAAAGTTATGTCTAGGAATAGTGACTGAGCCTGGACCAAAATGTAAGGAGTTTTGAGAGCTGTTGAGTAAACACCCAGGCCCTGCCTCTCTGATCTTGAGTCTGAATTATACCAATTAACAGGTGGGATGGGAGCTACTTCTACATAGCATACATGAAAGCAATTCATAGGAGAAAGGAAGAAAGGAAGACTGCAGAAGGCATCCTACACTTGGCTGGGCTCTGGGCACTGCTCTGACCTGTGGCCCTTCCCCATGGGGCACTAAGCCCCGCCTCCTCACTGCCAGGAGGTTCCCTGTCCTACAGACGCCAGGGTGGCCTCATCTTGGACACAACAGGGGGCCTTTCCACCAAGGCCTTCTGGGTTCCAGCAGAAGTTCAGTGTCTAAGCCCAGTGGAGGCTACTGGAAAGAGCGGGCAGCTGCAAAAGGGGGTGTGAAAGGCTGGCCAAGGGGAAGTAAACGCAGGTTTGCCCTTGCACAGAAATGGGCTTTCAGTGGACACACTTTGTGCAATAAAGTGGCTAACTCTAAGATAAACAAGATTGATAAGCATTTAGCCAAACTAACCAAAATGAAAAGAGAGAAGACTTACATTAATAAAATTAGAGATGAAAATGGAGAAATCACAGACATTACAGAAATTCAGCAGAACATTAGAGACTATATTGAAAACTTATATTCCAATAAATTGGAAAAACTAGAAGAAATAGACACATAAACCTGCTAAAACTGAATCAAGAGGACATAGAAAACCTAAACAGACCAATAATTAGGAATGATAGATAGAAACCATAAAAAAAAATGCCTTCCCCTAGAAGTATGGCACTTGCATAAAAACAGACACATAGGGCTGGGATATAACCCAGTTGGTAGAGTGCTTGCCTTGCATGCACAAAGCCCTGGGTTCAATCCCCAGCAACCCTGCCCCCCCCCCCACATACACGACACATATACTTATAGTACAGAGTAGAAGACACAGAGACAAACCCACACCTACACTCATCTGATCCTTCACAAAGGTGTCAAAAACATACATGGGAAAAAAGAGCCTTTAAATAAATAGTGCTGGGAAAACTGGCTATCTGTATGTACAAGAATGAAACTAGACCCTTATCTCTCAGCTTGCACAAAAATCAACTGAAAGATTAAAGAAATTAGACCATAAACCATCTCCTAGAAGAAAGTATATGGTCAACACTCCAGCATATAGGCACAAGCATCAACTTTCTCAATAAAATCCCTAAAGATCAAAAAGTAATGCCAAGTGTTGATAAATGGGATGTATCAAATTAAAAACCTGCTCAGCAAAAAAGAAATGTGAAGAGAGAATATACAGAATAGAAGAAAATCTTTGCTAGCTACTCTTCAGACAGAGGATTAATATTTAGACTATATAAAGACATTCAAAACCACCAAAAAAACAAATAACCAATAAATAAATGGGTAAATGAATTAAACAGACACTTCTTAAAAGAAGAAATAAAAATAGCCAACAAATACATAAGAAAGTGTTCAACATCATTAGTAATTAGAGAAATTCAAATCAAAATCACACTGAGATTTCATCTCACCCCAGTCAGAATGGCAGTCATCAAGAATACAAATAACAATAAATGCTGGAGAGGATGGGAGAAGAAAAAGCACTTTTACACTGCTGGTGAGACTAAATTAGTACAACCACTGTGGAAATCAGTGTGGGGCTCCTCAAAGGAGTAGGTGTGAATCCAGCACACGACCCAGCTGGACCACGCCTCAGTATTTAGCCTAAAGAATTAAAGTCAGCGTACTACAGCAGTATTTGCACACCCATGTTTACAGTGGAGTTTTATTCAGCCATAAATAAAAATGAAATTATGCCATTTGCAGGAAAATGGATAGAACTTGAGACCAGTATGTCAAGCAAAATAAAGCCAAACTCAGAAAGTTAAAGGTGGTATGTTTATCTGCTATGTGAAAGCTAATGATGAAAAAGGAAAAGAGAGGTGGGAGAGCTCATGAAAATAAAAGGGAGATCAGTAGAATAGAAAAAGGGACAGAGGTAAGGAGGAGGGGAAGGAAAGGGGAAATACTGCGAATGATGTTGGCCAATAGTGATATTGTGCACATGTGCAAATATATAACAACAAATATCACCATTATGTACAACTATAATGCACCAATAAAAAAAGTGGGAGAATAAAAGAATGGCCAACTCTGTGTGTGTTCTTATAAATATTTTAGACTTAAACTGTGCAGTAAACTGTGTTGCAAGAAGCACTGGCCTAAAGAAAGCCGTGTGGCAGCGATGTCCTTCAGGTGGGTGGCCGAGAACCCCATGTTAGCCTTCTTGGTTTCATTTAGAATTTCCAGTTTGAGGCTCAGCCCTCCTCTCAGGCCTTTTCAACAGGAGTTTAGGGTTAGACAGCAGGAGGATTTGGGTCTGGAAGTGAGAAGTTTTTCCTAGAACCATGGGGCTGGGGCTACAACAAGCATGTGGCAAAGTTTGAGCAGCAGAGCAGCACTGGGCTTACTGTACCAGGAGGCCCCAGCCAACTGTGAAGGAGAGGAGGAGGGACCCACAGAGTCCTGCAGGGTGGGATCATGGGTGGTGAGGCAGGACGGGGAAAGGTGGGTACAGGCAAGTGGGTTTCACGGTGTTCACAGCTGGAGGTCAGATGTTCCAGCTGTGTGACCTTAAGAAAGTTAACTAACCTTTCAGAGTTTCCGTGTCTCATTTATAAAGTGGCCTTAGAATTTATTCATTCTTACATGGAATGATTAAATGAGAAGTGGAGATTTTAAACACCACAAGCATGAACATCGCTTCTGCTTTCTTCGCGCCTTTTCACTTGTTCCTCAAAGATTCCAATTTGATGGGCCCAGAAACACTGCCTGAAGAAGGTGCCCACATTCCTCAGGCTGGGTCCTTGGACCACACCTTGGGCGGTGCTGTTCCTGAGGAAGGGGCAGGAGTTGAGGCGTTGACTGAGGAGCAGAGCTATCCCAGTTCTTCAAGGCAGCTCTGGGGGTGCCCCACATCACAGAACGAGGCCGTAGTGCACACAGAGCAGTCCACAGGCAGAGCCCTGGGTGGGTGTCGGGAGAGCACTTCATGCTGCGTGCTGCATGTCTCTGGCAGGTGTCTGTGTGGCACATGACGTCTGCTGGGGTGGAGGGGATGTTGGGGACACTTAGGATCTTTCACTCTGGAGACACAGGGAGGGAGGTGGAAGGCGGGGCTGCAGTCCTTAGGTGCTGGGTCAAGAGACTTGGGCTTCCCTAGAAGCAGCAAGAAGCCACAGAGCACATAAGAAGAGGGTGGCCAGACCATGCTGATGGCCTGTGAGGGAGGAGCAGGAGGGTGGGCAGCAAGCAGGGCCAGTCACTGGGGACCCGAGTAAGCCAGCCAGGTGACAGCCAGTGAGAGCTTCCTGAGAGGAAATGAGGTGGAACCTGACCTGAGAGCCATCTAGGAGGAAGATCAGGGGCCTGGAGGGGAGGCGGGGTGGGGAAGGAGAGCAGGAGTGGTGACCCTGTGTGTCTCTGCAGAGGCAGGCCAGGGCAGCAGGTGTATGTGGAAAGGGAGTCCTGACCTCAGGCCTTTACAAAGTAAAGTACGGACCCTGTTGGATCATGGAGCTCCTGGGATCTCAGAGGAGAGGCCTGGGAGGAGGAGAAGTTCCCATGTTTGGACCCTTGGGGACCAGGTGCCACCAAGGCAGGGTAAGGAGCAGGAAGGGTGTGGTGCATTGATAGGATTCCAGGTCACATCCATCTCCAGGAGGTGGGAGCACATGGAGGCAGGAGATAGAGCAGGCTAGGAGGAGAGGGGGGAGGTGGCAGCTGGCTGGGCCAGAGAAAACAAGGAGGCCTGGAGGATCCTGTCACTAGATGCCCCCAGGAGACCCCACCTTAGTGGGTCCATTGGGCAGGAGTCACTCTGACCAAAGCCCTGGCTCTAGCTGGAGGCATTTTGGTAATGTGGGAGCAGAAGCCAGTTGGCTCTGCTTAGGAGAAATGGGGAGTGGACAGGGAACCAGGAGCCCTTCTGTGAGACATGCATGGGAAGGACAGTTTAGGCCATGGGGAACACAGAGCACAAGACCAGGAAAGGGGCTTTTGGGGTGAGGAGCAGCTGTCTGCACTGCTCACTTCTCAGGCATGTTATACCTAGAGCGAGAAACCAGAGAAGTGGAGGGAGAATCTTTGGAGGAGGAGGATGTCCCAGATGCTTTTGCTTATATTCTGAATGTGTGCTATGGGATTGTAGACCAAAACCAGAGATACCTGGGTGATGCTTGCCTGTCTGTCAGCTCCCCACCTGGCCACAGCCTTGCAGCTCCCACTGACCAGCAAGCAGGCTCTGCACTGCAACCATGGAGCCTCACACTAGTCCAGAGGCATCCAGGAGAGCCCCACTGTTGGAAATGCACAGATGCAAACAATGGTTTCCACATGGCTCTGGAATGTGGGGAATGCAGTCTGCTGTGGCTGAGAGAGCATCTGCAAGGGAGATGCTTCAGAGTCCTTGGTTGGGAAGTTTCCTGAGGCTCCAACATGGCTTCACCAAAAAGACAGGAAGACCACTTTGAGCAGGTGCAGAGGAAAACCTGGAGAGAAGAAATGTGACTTTGGATGAGACTCGTGGTAGTGGGATGAGAAAGCCTCACTGTGCCAATTTCAACTTAAATAGTGTCATTTGGTATAAATTCCTGGACCAGAGGGTAGACTCCAGGGCCCCAAAAGCAATGCTGAAGACCAGGGAAGGAAACTTCAATGTGGCTGTGTTGGGAAGGCACCATGAAGGCAGGTGCCTCAGCCACGTCTCTGGGGTGCTGAGGCGAGCCTTAGGTTTCAATGGAGGAAGAATTGAGCCTTGGTAACACTGTGGTCTTGTGGATAGTTCTCTAGTGCTGGGTCCAGAGAAGTCTTTCTCTTTGAGGGCTCAATTCAGTTCCTGTGAGATGATTGCTCCTGCTGAGGACAGAATGCAACCTCATTATGGGGTTACTTTCTGGAGGTATAAGATGAGGACTGAAGACTTCTAAATGTCACTCCTGTCTGAAACAGGAGGCTGCAAGTCTCTGTAAATCTGGCCTCTGTTCTGGAGGGGATGAGAGAGGTTAGTAAACTTTTGTGCTGCTCATTTTTAGAGGAATAGCTCTTAAATGTGTAACATGTCTCCCTGCAGAGCCAAGTAGGGACCTGAGGACAGATGCAAACTGAGACAGACTTCTGGACACCTGCTGCCCAGTGAAGAGTCAGTGCTTTGAGTGAAGGCCGTCTTTCCAGGTGGCTGATGCAGTGTCTCCTGCCCCATCCAGGGAGCACTCAGCATGGGCTCAGGGCTCCTGATGATCTCCTATCATCCCATACCTGTGCCCTGGAGGTATGATCATGGAGCTCCTGGGATCTCAGAGGAGAGGCCTGGAGGAGGTGGAGTTCCCATGTTTGAACCCTTGGTGGAAACACAGTCAGCAACAGATTTTCAACCTCAGAGTCCTGGTGACAATGTATTTGATAAGTGGTTGGCAGAGGTGGCTCTTTGAAACATTCCTGTCACTGAAGATACAACCCACCCACAAATACACTCTATGTACTTGGGGCAGATCAAGAGGCTCTGGAATGCACTATACACTTTCCACAGTGGATAGCTCAGTCCCTTGCCTCTACCCTGGAGCAGGAGCTGGGAGGGACGTGGCTCAGGGCAGGCGCCACCCAGCTCATGTCCCATGTTGCCCTCCTGAGATGACCTCACTGTGTCTGCTCCTTGCCTTTGATTTTAAATGATCACCATTAGGACCAGCTTGTGGCTAAAAAGGAGAAATGATTCTTTCCTGGGAATTAGCCACTAATTTTGTTGCCTAGACCTTTGACCCGTATGACATCCACTTAACCTGGTTAGGTAGTAATGTCAGACAGTACCACTTCCACAGAACAACCTCCATAAGAAAACACCCCTGAATCCTAGAATCCCTCGCTCCAGGTCATGTCCTTCACTGAGGCTGGGGGGCAGAGACACACCACCTGCCCTTCAGCTCTGGGTGGATCCTGAGCCCACTGTTCTAGGACAACTCAGAATCCACATGCACCTACCAGCAGAGCAGGCTGTGAGCCTAGTGTGAGGTCAGAGACAGAAAACAAATGAGCATAGTGTGACCAGTGGAGCTGTTGGGATGACTTAGGTCCAGGACACCTGCTGCCCGGTGAACTCTAACAGGTTCAGTGGGGTCAGCCAGAAGGTGGGAGGCAGGAAGCCCTTTGGACAGGGGGTTGAGCATGGGAAGAGAACAGCCATGGTAGGGACACTGACAGGATGAGACATGATGGGGGTCAGGGAGCACATCAGCACCTGGGGCTCGTGAAGGCCACTCCTGACCTTGCATCCTCCCTGTGTGAGGGACCACAGCTGGGACACACTTGGGGCACAACTGGGGCACACACATAGTCTTTGCCACCTGCCACCCCACCCTCTGTGCTCTTGCCCACCTCAAGCCTTGCCAGTGCCAGAACATAAGGGATGACAGCATCCTTCCAGCTGAGACCCCCAGGGTGTGCCCAGCTCACTCTGATGGAGACAAGGTGCAGCCGCAAGGGGATCTGAACTGAATTCTCTGGGCACTCCACCTTAAGCAATAGGGGAAAAGGACTCTACCCCTGAAATGGATACTTTATGTTCATAATTTCAGCTCACTTTTGTTGCTTTAAAGAACACATTTTCTTAGGAGACTTTTACACCAAAGTATCATCTTCAAAGAGAAAGCTCAATATGAAATTTCTCTAAGCACAATTTCATTTTAAATACATAGATACGTCTTGTGTTGTTTATATTTCTTTGAAGTGCGGAAGATCCCCAGGGCACAGCAGAGCCTGCGATTTATTAATTGTTGGTTTCACAGCACGTTGACTTTTCCTGCCTGGGGTCTCCAGGGTCAAGGACCAAAAACGAAGGCAGTGCAGGTCTGCACACTTCAGATGTCTATAGAAGTCTTCAAGCTCAGGTCCTTACAGGAAGCTAAAGGCCAGGGTGACTAATGGATGGCAGGAGGTGGAAGTGGGAAGCAAATAGCCAGAAAGAAAGTACATGTCAACACTTGGAAAGGTTCCCTGAAGCACCACATCTGAGATGCCCTTCCAAGAGCAGGAGTTCTGTGCAGCCAGGGAGGCACCTGCCGAGCACCTGTGGAACCAGCTCCCGTCCTGAGCTCCCTGTTACACATCAGCACCATGTTAATCTGCATGTTCCCTGTGAGTTGGGCAGTGGGTTCAGGACTTGAGTGGCTACCCTGGCTCCTATTTAGGGGTGAAAATGTGGGACTCAGAGGAGCAGCTGGGTAGAGCAGAGACCTGATGCCTCCCGCTCTGTCCATGCTCACAAGCTGGAACCACTGGCCCTGAAACCTCCTGCTCCTGGTCCTGCCAGGCCTGTCTCGCCTTCTCCTGTGTTAACTCCATATCCTGACCTCCCCAGCAAACCCAACAGCCCTGGAGACCTTTGCCCGAAGTGCTTGAGAGTGTGGCACTGACAAATGAAAGGTGACATCTGATCCTATGGTGCAGTAGCAGCAGAAACATGGGCACCTCTAAGCTTGGAAAGCACTTGCACATCCATCCCCCTAGGAGGAGGCACCAGCATTTCACAGGTGAGGACACCAAGGCAGAGCATGAGTGGATCCAGGACCCAGCCCAGGGTCACATGTGCATGCTGCACACTGACCCCAAAAGTCAGCTGAAGCCCCTCCAGGTCCTGGAGGGGAAATGCCGTATCCACAGAGACATCACACAGCAAACAGACTCTGCACTAATCCACCCAGGCAAATTACTCCAAATTAACCAAAAAGGACTCCTGACAGAAGTCTTCCAGGCTGGCAATCCATGAAAATCTGCATCCAGGAGAGGCCGGAGGAGAAGAGGAGGCTGCCATTAGTGGAGAGGCGGAGATGGGAAGGGCTTCAGGGAGGGGAAGGTGGCACCTCACCGGATGGGTGCACTTGTAACCTCTGGAACCCTCTCCACACCGTGCACAGACTGCCCAGCTCTGCCTGTGACCAAGTCCAAAGCAGCAGCATAACTCTGCAGCCAATAGATAAAGAAGCTTTTACCTGGTCAAACAGATGAAAGTCTAATGTGGGCATTTCCTCTGGCAGAGCTGTTGCTCCAGGGAGTGTGCCCACTTCACCCCTGTGGATGCCTGGATTTGAAGTATTAAAGATGCAACACTTATTTTTACCTGAAATAGTTTGAGGTTTAAACAGAACTCTCCTTGGCTGTGTCGTTTCGCTGTTGCCGGCTTCTACCCCTTCACATTCACAAATCCTGCCTGTGGCCCTCCAAGTCAAGGTGACAGCCAGGGCTGGAAGGCATGCTAAGACCCTGGTGCTATAACCTCCGGTGGCATGGCCTTGAGTTGACCTCCTAAAGCCTGTTTCCCTGGTAAAATGGGGCGGTAACTGTAGGCTGGCAGTAGGTACATACAATAGAGTACTAGGTGACTACACCATACCAGGCTTTCAATAAACAAAATCTTGGGAATTCTGTGTCTTTATAGCTTCAATTGCAATTTTTATTTCAGGATTGGTCCCTGTTGGGCCTCAGATGTAAAGCCTACTCTCAAAACACACAGGCAGGCCAAGCACAGTGGCCAGGCACCAGTGTTACGCCTGTCCACAGACAGCCTCCTTAAGATGCTTCTGTATTTCTTCTGCATTGAGTCACTGAGGTTAAGCTGTGGAAATCAAATGCCTGCATCACCCTCTCTGGCACATGCCACACCCACAAGGACTTTGCTGAAGGGTCATTTTGGACATGAGCAGATGAGGCCCCTAGAAGCATGCCATCGTCCTCCCAGCAGGTGTGTTCCAGGGTAGCAGCCTCTAGTTACGTAGACAGGGTGGGTCTTATAGCCACACACCTCCATCACGGCACTGCAGTTTCGGGTGGCTTGATTTTAGGCACACACACTCAGCAGGCTTTTTTAAATACAGAGGACATAGGAAAGGTGTGGAAATCCCTTGTATCCTACCCAAGAGATAACTATGTTAGCCTAGGTGGATTTCCTCAATTTGGCATTGAGGTTGCTCCAGGTGGGTGACATGCAGATGCCACTCCACTGCTAGCAGAGTGCAGAAGGCCCTTACACCTGACTGAGCTGGCAGACAGCCCACCTCCTGGGGCAGGAAGGGATGGGCAGGGACCAGACTTCTGGCAGTAGCACCACACATGGTGTTGGCTGACCCCTCTTTGTGGAGCTGTCCTGGGCATTATCACCTCTTCAGCAGCAGCACTGGCCTCCACCAGCCAGCAGCACACCCTCTTTGACTATGGATGTGCCCCTGGGGGAACCCCTGGGGGCTATGCCCCCCTGTTAAGATGCAGCATGCCCATGAAGTTTCCACCACTGCTGCACCTCACAGGGCCGCCTCCTGCTCAGACCTCCTGACCTGACACCCATCCTTCACCACAGGTAGTCCACTGAACTCTGCTGCCTAGTGGGCCCAACCCTTAGGCTGGTAATTCTGTTACCAGGGATCCTAAACACAATTTCTCTTTGTGTTTTGTTATCTGAAAAGTGAAAAGCATAGTGAATTGCCAACCTCCTTTCTTTCTGACCTATGTGTTTGGGATTTTGAAGTCTCCTACAAATTTCATTTTGGATACTAACAACCCAAAGCATGCATTCTGCAGGTCTGTGCTCAGTTGGCAGCACTTTTGTTTTGTTTTGTTTGGGTACCAGGGATTGAACCCAGGGGCACTCAACCACTGAGCTACATCCCCAGCCCTATATTGTATTTTATTTAGACAGGGTCTCACTGAGTTGCTTAGTGCCTTGCTTTTGCTGAGGTTGGCTTTAAACTCACCATCCTCCTGCCTCAGCCTCCCTAGCCACTGGGATTATAGGCATATGCCACTGCACCCGACTCAGCAGTTTGTTTTTGAGTTAGGGTCTCACTGTGTTGCCCAGGCTGGCCTCAAACTCCTGGGCTCAAGCCACCCTCCTGACTCAGCCTCCCTGATGGCTGGGACTACAAGCATATACTGTTCCAAAGGCATGAGAAATATGTGTATTTAATGGCCTAACAATTCAACACACCTGGCTTTGGTCACTACCAAAGACTGATTCTTTGAAACAATGACTTGAGAAAGAGTAAGCCTTACTTGTCCCTATTTTCTTCCCCACTTTCTGACTGAGACCAGCCCACCAACAATTCCTCCTGAGGCTTCCATGACCCCACAGCTGTGCAGAAGGACAGGCTCTCAGGCCAGGGCCCATGGGACATTTGCCTTTATCTCTGAGGCCAGAATGTGAAAACGTTTCCTGCTGAAGGCTCTGAGAGTTGTGCCAGTCCACACCCAACCTGATGTCAGGCTTGAGGCCCAGAGAACCCTGCTTAGGCCCAGCTAGAAATCCAGTGGCTTCCTCGTCCTCTTGCTGTTTCTTATGCCAACCAAGTCCTGAGGGCAGCAGTGATTAAGAGCTGGGTACAGCCCCTCTAGAACTTCCTTGTGCTCATGAGGCCTAGGACCTCGTTCACAGAGCTCTGATTCAGCAGGTCTGGGTGGTGCGCTGCTGAGGAGCCCTATGAGAGTGTTAGCCTGGGACCACACTCTGAACCGTAGGGTTCCCACAGGATTCCAGAGAATGCTGCACCCCATCTGGTGGTCAAGGCCAGCCTGAGGCACTTACACCCCACCTTCCCATGGAAGGGCTGCTTGTTACCCAGAGCCCAAACCTGCAATTTCCCTCCTTCCCTCCCCACTCCCAGAATGCTGTCCATTGCTCCACTTCGGAAATGTCTGGGTTGGAGCTCCTCCTCTCACAATGCTCCTCCGCCTCTCCCACCCATAAACAAGGTTTCCCTGGATAGGGCAGCATGTGATCATGGAAGGCCTGACTCTTCAGAAGTCCAAAGACTGCATTCAGTTTTCAGAAGTTCCCCAGGCTGCTGTGGAGTGTGGCTCCCTGGCACTGTTCTCAGCTTGCTCACCCACATGTGTCTGTTTGGGAGTCCATCTACAAATCTGACCCTCTGCCGAGCCTGGTGCCTCTCTCATGGGTAGGGATCGTGACTCTGAGCCTTTATGGCCTAGCATTAGTCCCCTGGCCTGTAACAAGACAAATATATAACAAAAGTAAATGAAAATTAAATTGGGGGGAATGAAGTGTGGCGATCTGTTCCAAAGGCATAGGGAATACGTGTATTTAATGGCCTAATAATTCAATTTTTAGGTGTTGATTTCCAATAAATGATACAAAACTAAGCAAATTTGGGAAACAGGGCATTACATAAAATCTAAGCATTGGAAACATCTTAACTATTCAGCAAAAATAGAATGATCATAAATCAAGCCTATGACATGAAGTTTTAAATTGTGTTTTTTGTTTGATTTGGTTTGGTTTGGTACCAGGGATTGAACTCAGGGGCACTCTACCACTTAGCCACATCCTCAGCCCTATTTTGTATTTTATTTAGAGACAGGGTCTCACTGAGTTGTTTAGCACCTCGATATTGCTGAGGGTGGCTTTGAACTCACAATCCTCCTGTCTCAGCTTCCGGACCGGCTGGGATTACAAGTTAAAATGTGTTTTCTAAAAACACAATGAAAACGTTAATCACGCAACAAGCAGTGACAAAAGCAGGTTGCAAAACTGGACAAACAGCATGGTCACATTTCACGACATATGAATACACATGCAGAGAGGTGGAGGGCACCTACAGCACCCAGGTTTCAGGTGAGTGGAGTCCCACCACGTCAGGGATCTCACTCTACTTTCGCCTCCTTGGATACACCATGTTTCTCGTGCAATGAGGTTATGGCAACATTATAATTATGTAACTTGCAAATTACAAAAACTGGGAGAACACAACAGTCTTTTTTTTTATTGTTTGCTTGGCTTTACGGCTGAGCCACATCCCCAGCCCTTTTTCTTATTTTGACGTAGGGTCTGCTAAATTGTCCAGGCTGGCCTGGAACTTGCGGTCCCGCCTGAGGTCTCTGGGTAACTGGGAGTACAGGCCTGCACCGTCGAGCCCGTTTACAACAGTGTTTTTAAAACCCCGTTACTTATCTTTCTGACTTCCTCACGAATGGCTCAAGAGTCAGGCTATATCTTGGTTTCTTTCACCTCTTTCCGATGCTTATTAACAAGTCCTTAGGGACGTCGCTAATAATGGGTGCCACCTTTCTCCACACTTCTTCCTTTTTTATATTAGCTGCCTTCAAGTCTCCCTCTCATCAGAGGGGCGTTCTTACCTGTTCCTGTCCCTTTTCATTTGGCCTGAGCTTGACTGCGCCTTTGGAGTTCGCCCCCTGAAGGACCTTCTCCCACCTGCAGCCTGGCAGTTAGTGCGGGCAGGTGATGCCCAGTGAGATCAGGTCTCCGCAGGTTCTCCCCAGCACCCTTATGAATAATTACCCAAGACGACGGCAAGTGAGCTCCTTTCCCAGGCCTCCTTTGGAGGCAAACAAAACGAGTTCCTCCACCCGCCTCCCGCCCCGCAGGTCGGTGGTGCTTCTATTCCCAGGCTCCGGGAACGCAGAGAAAGAAACTTGACGTTACTGTGAACAGCAGTCGGGTGGGGGCGTAGCCGGGTCCTCCCGGGCTAGGGAAGGCGGGGAGGTAAGGAGGCAGGGTGCACACAGGGCTTGGGGAGACAGGGAGGTAGAGAGGTGGGGCGTGGGAAGACGAAGAGGCGGGGCGTGAGGAGGCGGGGCGTGGGGAGGCGGAGCGGCGCGCACCAGCGTCCCCGCGCTCCTCCCGCGCGCGGCCCCTGGAGTCCCGGAGGCGCGCGGCCAGGCCAGCTCCGGCCCGCGGCACACCAGGCAACCCGTCGCCCCAGCTAGCGGGGGCCGGGGCGGGAGCCGGGGCCGACGGCTGGGGGCGTCGCCCGCAAGAGTCTTTCTGCGGCCCCTGAGCTTTGAGGGCGAAACGAGACTGATCGGGGCCGAAACCATGAACCGGAGTTTTCACAAGTCTCAGACCCTGCGCTTCTACGACTGCAGCGCGGTGGAAGTCAAGAGCAAGGTAAGCCCAGGAAGGCTGCCCGACGATCTGCACCCCTCCCCTGGCAAACGATCGGGCTCCCCGCGGAGGGGGACCGGAGCGGTGTGGGAGGCGACCGGCGCCAACTTTCGAGCTCCGGCACCGCGCGCCACTGTGCGCTGGGTTCGTGGGATGTGCGTGGGGGACCCCGGCCCTTCTTCCCGCCGCCTGCACAGACACAAAGCCTGGCAGCCTCAGGAGGGTCTTGTTGGGACTGAGGGCTGTCGGACAGTCCGTGCACGCTCCAGACCCGCTCCCCGAGAGCTGCTCTTTTGTTACACGGTAAGAGGCGACCCGGGCGCGCCACACGTTAAGGGAGGGCGGCGTTTCCGGGGCGAACTGGGGGACGAGACTGTGCGGATTCCGGGCTGTGGAGGGCCCGGGGAGGGACCCTGCTGTGCCGCCTCCTTGACTACGAAGAAGCCTCGTTACCAGCGAGGAGGCTGGTCGCTGGCACCCAACCTGGCTCCATGTACCAGATTCCCTGGCCCCAGTCGTGCCCCTAGCCCCCACCCCTGGGGCACGCCCCTGGCCGAGATCCAGCCACCCCCACCCCCAAACGTGCCCCCCACTCAGACACCTCACCCGGGAGTGCCCCCAACTCAGTTCAGACCCCAAGTCTGAGGCGGGCCCCTGGCCCATACATCCTCACCTCCGTGGGCGCTCAGAACTTGACCCGCTACAGGACGCGCGTCCCGGGGCCAGACCCAGACCCCCACCCTGGGCGCGCCCCAGCTCCTGATGCCTGCGCCAGGCTGAGCGTGCCCTAACTTGCGGGTGCAGTGTGCGTGTCTGGGTAATTGGCTGATAGGATCTGGAGCTTCTGCCCTTTGCGGGGGCGGCTTCTTCTCAGCAGACTCTTTTGTCTGGGAGGGTCTCTGTGGTGCACGCAGGGGGCAGAGGAGGAGCTGCAGTTACTCATGGCCCTGTGGGAGAGGGGCCCTTAATCCTTTTGCTGACTGCTGCCTGAGAACTGAGTGGCCCGCTCACCCTTTCTGGCTGCGTACCCTTTCTCGGTAAAGTGAGGTGGAAGCTGCCAGAGTGGTGGGAAAGGGGCCGGGCCACTAGCTCTGTGTTCATCTTGGGCACAGGACCAGTGTTTTCTCTGGGCTCTGGGGAGGTGAGTCCCACCCTAGACTATAGGTGGCCCAAAGGATCCATCGGTGTAGGATTTCCAGGGCCCTCACAGGGGTTCGTGGGGGACCTCGCAAGGGGCATGGCCACATCCCGGAGTTGCGGGATTTCCTTTCCTCTTGGGAAGACACAGTCATTTTTTGAATTCATGCCCTTTCCCCAAATGCTACTTCGGTAATCCCTATCCATGCCCATCTTCTCTGGTCCAAACCCATAGATCCGGGGTGCTATCCATGGGTTGTGAAGGAAGGACCCGCAGTAGCAGAGGGAGTTTGAAGAATCTGCCCTATTGAACTCTGTACAGTAGCCACTAAGCCCCTAGTGTTTGGGGTTTCTTGTTTTGAGATCATTGTAGTTCACCAACAGTTGTGAGAGAAAATAGACCCCGAGACTCTTCATCCTGCCTCCCCCAAAGCTGACATCTTATGTGACTGGCACCATGTGGCCTGTGCCAACTGTGGATATCAGCACAGTGCTGAGTGCTCACTTGTGTGGCCAGCAGCTCAGTCAGGTACAGGGCCTTTCATCACAGGGACCTCTCCTGCTGCCTGTTGTGCAGTGCCTACTTCAACTTAAGTGAGTTGGTCAGTATGGAACACTGTTCTGGTAGTCAGTAGCTGTGTGAGGTGCCTTTTCAAACATAGCAAGGCCCTAGGACAGATCTGGAGGTGCTCTCACTGGTCCTAACCCTGCAGTTCTGGAATTGCGCCTGTGCAGGCTGCCAGGGGCTAGAGTAGGGATCTGCCTTTGCCTGTCCAGGGGTGTTAGTCTGCCTGCCTCTTCCAGCCCTGCTCAGTAGAGAGGTGCTGCCCCATGCCCCACAGGAAACTCAAGTTCAAGAGCAGTGAGTGTCATGGCCGGAGTTTGGACTTGAGAGTCCTCAGGAGGCCTCATGGACCTGGGCCCCCTGAAGTAGCTGTCATATCTCCTCCTGTCACACAGCCTGACTTGCTGCTTGTCAGAGGGTCCACATGGCTCTTCCTTCTGCACATGCCCTCCCACAGGTACTTACTGTGGAGTCTTCTCTGCAGAGAGTGACTGTTGTCACCATATAGGAGGCAGAACTTCATGAGATTAGGACTTAATGCAACCTGGACGGAGCACCACAGAGCATGGCAGTCAGAGAGCTGAGTGGACCTGGGTTCTGCCACCTGCTACCTTTGGGGCTTTCAGACAAGTCATTTAACCTTTCCCAGCCTCAGTTGTCTTGTGTAAAGTGAGCATCATATCTGATTTGTTTACTTTCCAAGATGGAGAGAGTCAATGAATCTGAGAGCAATCTAAGACTGAGCAGAGCCCACCATGGCAAGAGCTCATTTCTGTGGATCAGGATCCTCTGGCATTTCGAGATCTGGGCTGAAAAGTTCTTCAGGCCCTCTCATGTCTAAAATATATTAATTTAACCAATCTCTCACTCAGATTACTTTCAGTTTTTTTTTTTTCCATAGTAAAACAGTGTTTTTAAATCTTCACATAAAGGAGTGTGTGTGTGTGTGTGTGTGTGTGTGTGTGTGATGTGAAGATTATTGGTTCTGTTAAGTCAGTGCAGGGCTCTTATTGTTTGTTTAGGACAAACCCCTAGAAGTAAAATTACTTGGAAGAAAGGTATGCACCTTTGTGGGCCTTTCTGTGTGTGTGTGTTTGTGTGATGCTGGGATCAAACCTGGGGCCTCTGGCATGCTAAGTAAGCACTTGGTATGCACATTTCTAAGGCTAATAAATATTGCCGAATGTTCTGGGCACTCATTTCTGCCAGTTTCTATGCTGTTTGATATCTGTCCATCCATCTCTCTCTCCTCTTCTTCTCCCAGTGCTGGGCATTTTCTCATACCTTCCAGACTATATAAGTAAAACCATGTCCCATTGTTTGAATTTGCATTTCTTGAGTTATTAGTGATTTGAAGGTTTTCACATGTATTGGCTATTTGTATACCTATTTTTAATTTTCTGCTCTTGTCCTGTATCATTTTTCCTATCAGTGGTCTTTTTGAGTTATGAGAGCTGCTAGTGCAGGTGGAACTGGCCCCTCTGTCACTAGAGGGGCCTTGCCCTAGGCACTAGCCCTGCACTCCCAAAGGGTGGGAATAAGCTGGCACAAGCTGATCCTGTGCTGGCTGGGCAGTCTGCTGGGGACATCTGGGCACAGGGCCTTATATTAGCATGTCTCCTCTGATCCCCAAGATATTATCACTAGCTGATCTCATTGGCCACCATGGTGCTTCAGGGGCACACCCTTCCTTCTGAGATGAGACATGGGGTGAGATGGAGCCCAGGCCAGCCTCCCTATTGAGTGGCTGGGGACTTGCCTTCCGTGGGCCAGTTGAGAACTGCCTGGACACAGTTTGACTCATCTGTGTGTCAGTTACACCCTCTTAAGACTCTGGTTTGCTGTACTGTTCACGTATGTGTTCAAACAGGTTCAGGGACTTGATCTGGGAAGTGGCATCCAGAGGAGACTTGTCATGAACCCAGGTAGCACGTCAGTCTGGGGGCATGGTGGCATCAGTGTACCCAGAAGGCTGCCCACCTCTGGTGGGTAGGATCTGGAGTGGTAAAGCATTCTGACAGCCTTCCTGGGGCACCATACCTGGGCAGGGGGTCAAGCCCTTTCCTAGGACCAAGGGCACTTCAGATACAGGGCGGAGTCCTCCCAATTTTATGGAAGGGGAGAGTGATGGCGGTAGAACTGCTGGGTGGTTGGGTTTGTCCAGTTGGCTGTTTCCATGTCAAATCCATGTCCACTGGCTCCCCAGTTCCTCTTGGCAAATTTTAGTTGTATATGAACGTGGGAGCCCAAGGAGGTGCTGTCCCCTTTACAGCTCATCACCCACCCCACCCCTGCCAGCCTCTTCCCAGCGCACACCAGGGCCCTTCTCTGCAGCTGCCCCTGAACACTGTCTACAGTTCAGAGGTTACGTTCTAGAACAATTCTGTTTTTTTTTAAATATTTATTCTTAAATTTTAGGTAGACACTATCTTTATTTTACATTTATGTGGTGCTGAGTATTGAACCCAGTGCCTCGTGCATGCTAGGCGAGCGCTCTACCACTGAGCCACAACCCCAGCCCTCATTCTAGAACATTTCTAGATGTAAATAACGGTTCATCAATCCCTGTTACAACCTGTAAGAAAGGCTGTCTCACACTCTCATCATGCATAAAAAGACACTGAGCCACAGGCTCCTCTGACCTACCCAGGGTCATAAAGCTCAGCACAGGGTCTGAAACCCACAGAACCCACAGCCTGACTCCAGCACCCACAGTTGGGCCACTGTCTGCTGTTGGTGGAGAAGGGCTTGTGGCTCTTAGGAACTGCAGACCATGGATTCCGGACCAAGGTATAGATACAGGTGTCCCAGCCGCCTTCTGTAGTACAGGAGGCCCTGGTTGTCCAGCCGCCTTCTGTAGTATAGGAGGCCCTGGTTGTCCAGCCGTCCCTCTGTAGTATAGGAGGCCCTGGTCTAGAGCTCATGAAAACACTGGGGAGTGTGCCTTGGGCCTTAGGGAAAGAAGCTCTGTCGTTCTTGCACACCTTAGGTTCCTGCTGCAAGCCTTTAAAGGAGGGCCTCTGTTTGGTGTCTGTTCTCTGAAGTCCAGTCCCACCCTCTGTCCATTCATTTGCTTATTTGCTTGCTCCTCTATTGAGCATCTGCTACATGCCAGGCACAGGGCCCTCGCTGGGATACAAAGACAGCCAGGGTTGACACCATCCCTGCCTCCGTAGAGCAAGTGGCAGATTTGGCTGAGTGGTGGGGTCCTTTATCACAACATTCAAATCCTTAACTTCATATCTTCGTGAAGCCAGATGCCCAAGGGCAACCTGGTTGGCCCTCTGTCTAACAAGGCCAGCCTCCATGTTGAAGCCCTGGGGTTGCTCTTTGCCTCTATGACAGAGAGGCCTACCAGGCTGGCTGGCTCAGGTTTGGGGTTGGCTCCTCTGGGGGGTGCAAGGCTCCTATATGGGTCTTGCCTCCTCTGGGGCTTTTCAGTCTTCCCCTCATGTGTTTTCTGGGTTTAGCACACTGGGAGGCCAGAAAGTTAACAGGATTCCTCAGATTCTCCAAGGGAAAAATTCAGCATCTAACATGTGAAAAGTGGTGCTCAATATGCAATAGGCACCCAATAAATGTCTGTTCAGTTGATTCAAATGAGAAATGACTGGATATTCCTGTTAGCTACTAATTCACAAATGGTCTGTTAGGCTACTTTAGGAAATACCTACTTTTTAAAGAAAGTGATGAATACTTAATTACAGTTGGCTTATTGTCAGAGCGTCTCTGAGAAAGGCTAGTGCCTTGCCCCCTCCCTGCTTGTCAAGGTGGTTAAGCTAGTGCTATGGGTCAGTGGTAGGCAGGGCTGGAAAAGATGAGCTCGACAAGACATAGCAACTTAGGAAGCTGAAACTCCATCACTGTTTCTGCTGCTGTTGGGTCTCCTGACTTCCTCAGTGCTCTGCATGGCCAGCTCTGTGTCTCCAAGATCCAGCACTGTTGGCTTCTTCCAGCAGATCCCTGGGGGTCAGGACCACTTCCTGGGCAGACATTTGGGAGTGCTCTGCCCTGTCATTCCCTGCTCCTGGGGTCTGGGCTTGGCTGCTCTGCCGCATCTCTCCCTGAGCTTCATCTCAGCCTGTCCATCCAGAGCATTAAGCACTTGAAACCTCAGGGCCTTCTCCATTTCCATGCTATCTGTGCTCTGTCTTCACTGTGGGAGTGACCTCAGCACCACCTGCAGCCCAGCACTGAGTTGTCTTTGCACATAGACTGTGCCCCCTGCCTGGATTTAGGGTGGAGCTGTGGCTAAGGCAGGTCTGAGGACACAGGAATCCCAGAAGGACTCAACCACACTTATTAAGTACTTGTGGATTAATTAAAGCAAATCATTAAGTTTGCTCTGCAGAATTTAGGGCTCCTGCTTATGTGTGAAGTTTCCATAGCCTTCCATTCAATGCTGAGGTCGAGTGGTTACTTTTGCGGGTCTCTTGGCAATCCCTGAGTCCACAGCAGTGGGCATTGTGGGGAAGCGGGTTGAGAGCAGAGCTGAGAGTTCTGCTTTTTCTGCCCTCATGGTCCCCACGAGGCTCCGTTCTTACACTCTTGCTCCAGGATGTCACTGCTACGTATCAGGGAAACTTCTCTGCTTCTAAAAGTCCTGCCTTCTGAGTGAATGTGTCTGCTTTCTACCTTACATCATTGGTACTCCTGTCAACGGCTGGATTAGGAATCAGTGAGTCCATGGCCACAGATCTTTACTGAGACAGGATGGGTGGACTAAGACACCCAGACCCCGATTGCTTCCCCTCAGTGATTTCTTTTGGGGACGTATGCTGGTGTGAAAGGGCCAAGAGGGAACCTAGGACCCTTAATGTGATTGCTTTGAGTGGTAAGCTATTCTAGAGGAATTTAGATATGAAAGCCATGTTAGTGTCCTGTTCTCTATGGGCAAGGGACATGCACCACTGGCTGCCCACCCCCCCCACATTCCTAACATCACTTCCTCGCTGCTCTGACAGAGTGTCACTATGTGATACAATGTGCTTTTCTGCCTTCTGTGGAGGTGGTGGCCCCTCACCCCCACCCTGTGACTGCAGCCCCTGGGGCCTACCAACACCAATATGGTGGCAGCCATCCAGTCTGTGCTGAAGCTGAGCAGTTGCTGAGTTGGACTGTGTCATTCAGGTGCTCGGTTATGTCTGAAAACTTCGCAGGAACATGCTCCTTTTGCGGGAGGTGGCATCGTTTGCCTGCAAGATGACCCCATGTCTGAACAATGGCGGCTGCAGGTGTCAGGTAGCCTGTTGTGAGAAGCAGTGCCTTGAGAAAGCCCACTCCCACCTCATGAGGTAACGAGCCCTGTGGCCCCACATGTGAGGTCTGTCTCTCGAGGGTCCTGCTGCTTTTTCTCAGGGGTGTGGCCTCACCAGCTGTGGGAGGGGCAAAGGGCTGGAAGGACCTCTCTCAGCTTAGGCAGTGGTCACAGCCTGGCCGAGGATCAGCACCGGGTGCTTAGTAGCTGAGATGTGCCGTTGTGAGGTTGCCCCAGGTTCTTTCTGCAGCCTGTTTCTATGGGCCCCTCCCTGCCCCAGAAGCCTGATCAGGCGTGTGGGAGAAGCTGCCACCCAGGAGGGTCCAGGTGTGGGTGGCACGTTTGAGTGAAGTTTTATATCAGGCTCCTTTCTCCAGAAGCACCTGCCATGTGCTTGGCAGAGTCTCTGTTGCTGCTCTTGACACCTTATGTGGTAGAGTTTCCCCACCTGGAGGATGAGGACCCTGAGGCTCAGCAAGGCAGAGCCATTAAGTCGCAGTTCTGAATTGCAACACCATCCTGCATGCGACTAGTCCATTATCCCTGCCTCCACCTCAGGAGAAACAGACAACACCTGCTGCGCTGAGGTCAGTGTCCCCCACCTCCCTTCTCAGTGTCTCCGGACACCGACTTGGGGCTGGGCTGCTTCCTAAATGCCTCCTGCATCCTGTGAGATCCCCTCTCCTCAGCAGTCTGGGCCTTTGATCCTTCCATGAGTGTTGGCATGGGGTACGTCTGGCCCTGTGCAGTCTGTCTGGCGGATGCAGGGAGTGCAGACCAGGAGCACAGGCCTGGCCACCTCACCCACTTCCTTTTGTGCTGCAGTGGCTCTCTGTGGCTGGTCTGGAGCATTACCGATCCCTTCAGATCCAGGCACGGAAGGTCACTTACAAAGGCCCACCAGAGAGCACCACTTCCACCCAGAACTGCAGGCTCAGTCACTCATGGAGTTACAATAAACCCTTTTTATTTTGAAAAATGACCTTAAAAATAGCTGCCTTTCCACAAGGAAAGGCACAGGCTGAGCAAACTAAGGCTGCTCCTGAGAAGTCAGGACCCATGCTCAGCTGAAGACCAGTCGTATCCCACAGTGTGAGCCAGCCACACAGCTGGCTTTGTCACAGATGCATACACAAATGTGCAAGTTTGGGTCCTGAGGTTGAGCAGCACCTGTGAGAGCAGGCACAGTGTGCTTCTCCAGGCCTCAGGGGACAAGCAGCTCAGGAGAGGTCTCACTCTCCCATGTCACATAGTGTGAGCACCAGAATGCATTCTTGTCACACTCACAGCGGCCTTTCAAGAAATGTGTCCTCATCCCTGTTCTACCAGGTAGGCACAGGCTCAGAGCTTAACACCTGGTCCAGAGTTGCGGTGCCAGCATGTGAACCTGTAGCCTGGCTCCACCCAACTTGGCCTGATGTCTGAGTTTGTATCTGTAAGTTGCCTGATCCAGCCCATACCCTCTTAGCCCCTCTCCAGCTCTCTGCCCGGAAACCACCTGACTCTTCCACGTATCACGAGCACACATTGGAATGTGCCCAGTTTCCTCTGCAGGCCAGGTTCCAGCCATGGAATGACTTCTCGGAAAGTCCCATAAAGGTGGGTCAGATGAGCAGGCCCCAGGCACCCAGACCTGGGCTGGCCCTAGCCCCCAGGTCTCTCTGGGACCTCCTGTGCCCAGCTTCTGAGCAGTCCCCTCTGTGCTGACTGCTCCCTTGTAGACAGCCCCTCTCATCCACACCCAGTTGTCTTCTTCCACTGGGAGGTCCCTTACTCCTGAGCACCCCCAACCACTGGAGCACTCCAGGTTTTGTCTTAGTGCTCCCTGGAATGTGGCTTTCACTTTCCCATTACTAGCCTTGTGACTTCTAGGCTAGGTCTTCTCTTCTGCTCTGTGAAATGGGGACAGTAACACCTTTCCAAATAGGCTTGGTGTCAGGCTGAAGGCCACGCACATGAGGCCTGGCACTGACTCTGTGGCCCGCATGTCTCTGGGCCTCTTCTGACACCAACCCAGCCTACAGAGCACACAAAGCACACGGAAGGCCAACAGCAGGCCTGTGGGCAGGGTACGTGGCCTCACAGGGGCCACAGGTGGGGCACAGGTGGGCTCTTGCATCAGCAGACACCTGGGTATCTCATGCTCCATGCAGTGATGGCCCAGACAGTTCTGTAGGTGTGACTGTGGCACCACTATCACCCTGGGCCGTAGGGGGTGGACAAGGCACAGGAAGGGGCCAGGTCCCACCCTGCCTGACTCACAGCCTGTGGCCTGATTTCAAATGTGTCCCAACGCGTCAGCCAGGAAGTCATCCCACGGCACACCACTGCCCGGTCCCACGCTCCGACAGATAGCTCATTGGTTGACAGCTTGTTTCTTGTTAGCCTGCTGCCTCCTCTTTTCCTGTATAGAGTTCTTTCCAGTTCTCTATAGGGCGTGTGCATGCACACACACTGATAGGTTCTGCCCCTCGAAGTTCTGGGGCAGCTCCTGCCCACCAGACACACACACACACGCACACACACACGCACACAAGAGCATTCGTAGCACGGATGTGTGGGTATGGCTGGTGGTCCAGCCTCTGTCCCCCTTCCTGAAGAATCTGCTCTGGGCCAAGTCTCTGACAGTCTAAGATGGCTCTGCAGTTAGAGATGGGCACTGAGAAAGGAGAGCCTTCTTCCTCTGGGGGATGCTCTTGTGGTCCCAGGACCCACCTCCCAGGAGAGCGGAACACCAGATCTGTGCTTGCCTTTCTGCCCACCATGATGGGCCCTGTGTGCTGTCCTTGCTGCTCTGGTCTGGGCTGTGCAGGCTCAGTTCACACTCCGTGTGCACCCACTCTTTCCCCTCCTTACACGCCTAATTTAAATCAGAGCCTGGGTGTACGGCTGCTCCACTGGAGTCCCTGTCTGTAACCGTGTGCCTACTTTTTAATACCCTGCTGGCCAGCACACCCCCAGGCCCCGGAAGGCAGGGGGTGGTTGTTCAGCAGCACACACCCACCCCAGCTCAGGCCAGGCTTAGCTGGCATTCAAGACAGTCCTGTTGACTGAATGCATATGAAAAATGCTCCCTAGCTGCTGACAGCCTGGTCCTGGGTCCGCAGAGCAGAGGCCAGGCACTGCTCTAGGAGAAGGGGGCTGAGGTCTGGTGCCTACAGAGCTCCAGAGGATGCTGGTGCTGCTGGTTCCAGGGACACCTGCAGGAGCCAGCGCTGCAACTGCTGATCCCTGCCGGGGCCCAGCAGGCCCAGACTCTGTTGGTCTTTTGGGGCTCCTGGATCAGACAGGATTCCCAGCTTGGGTGTTGCACCTTGTACCATCCTGTCAGCTTCCGACCCATTTGAGATCACACAGCCAGTTCCGTACTGTGTTCTGTTTTTCTCACTCACGGAGTGTGAAGAATCCCTTGAGTTCTTTGAACCATCTTTCTTCTCTGTCTCTCACGCTCATTCTTTGTCTCTTTCACCTTTCTTTCTTTCTCTTTCTTGACAGGATCTGGCAAAGCTGCCCAGGCCAGGAACTTGAGGGTAAGAGGCTTAAACCCTCTTTTAAACATCACTTCTCTTGACTTCCTCATATTTCTGTGAACCTGCCGTTTCTTTTCTTTTCTTTTTTTAAAGAGAGAGAGAGAGAGAAAATTTTAATATTTATTTATTTTTTAGTTCTCGGCGGACACAACGCCTTTGTTGGTATGTGGTGCTGAGGATCGAACCCGGGCCGCTCGCCTGCCAGGCGTGCGGGCTACCGCTTGAGCCACACCCCCAGCCCCTGCCGTTTCTTTTATGTCCTCTTACAGTTTCCGTTTTACACTATTGTAAATATTGTGATGAGCTTTTTCTGTGGGAATTTCTGTAGGAGCTTGTGATGACCTGAGATTATCCTCACCAAGGGTCTGGGGCAGGGCCTATCACCTG
The DNA here is from genome assembly GCF_021218885.2 of Marmota monax. Taxonomy (NCBI): domain Eukaryota; kingdom Metazoa; phylum Chordata; class Mammalia; order Rodentia; family Sciuridae; genus Marmota; species Marmota monax. The sequence continues at coordinate 11,233,927 of NW_026692826.1, read as the reverse complement.
GGTGGGGCCTAGCACATGGGATGGGAGCTCACAGGGAGAGGCACCCAGCACAGGTGAGGTGGGGTCCTATCTAGGGGTGCATCCTCATGGTCCAAGGTAGTGACCTGGAAAGAGCACTGTAAAGATCGTTTAAAGTCTGTAGAGACCACCAGGGGAAAGGAGGAGGAGAGGGAAAGGGAAATGCTGAGGAAGCGTATTGACTAAATTATATTATTATATCACGTGCACGTTTAAATTTGTAAAAACAAATCTCACTATAATATGTATAATTATAATGCACCAATAAAAATATGGGAAGAAGACTATAGAACTATAAAAATGAAGACTGCAGTGTTCTTCGTGTGTGGAAGGGTGGGAGTGCCTTTTGTTCAAGATGAGTTTGGTATCTAAAGAGAGGGCTTTGCAGAGCAGGCCTGAAGGCAGCACCCTGGTGACTTTCCCCAGGTCCAGAACAGTCCAGAGCAGGGGCTTTAACCTGGCCATTCATTTGGGGCCTTTTCTTCCTCTCAGTTACTCTGCCTTCCCCAGTGCAGAGACCTGCTGTGGGGGCCTGTAGTCCTTAGAGCTAAGAAGGTTGAAACCAGAGTTAAGTCTAGGGTACCGAATGCGAGGATGGAAGGAGGATCCTTTGAATCACATTAGAGGCTCTCTGCCCCTACCACCTGCCTCCCCCCAGTCCTGCCTCTGCACTGCCCCCCTCCTTCTAGCCCTGTGCGCTTTCCTGATGCACAGGTGCACATGGCTTTCCAATGAGTGCAGCCTACCTCCTGTTCCCCCTTGAGGCTGGAATGACGGAGTGGGGGGAGTTCCCATGGCAGAGCACGGTGATGGATGTGGAGGAGCAGAAGGGAAGGTAGCACTTCCGCCTGTAGGGACTCAGGGCTTTCCTCAGGAGCCTGTGACTGGCCTTGGTGCACCCTGGCAGGCAAGACATCATGAGCCATGCCAGAGGTGGGCCAGAGAACCTGGGCTGGCATCCATGAGGCTAGCTCCGTGCTGTTGGGAAAAGAGGGATGGAGAGCAGGCCGCAGGTGGAGAGCACAGGCTCCTTTGTGTGAGCAACAGGGGAGAGCTGGGAGCCTGAGACCCACCACAGCTTCAGGAGGCTAGAGGACAGAGTGGCCCTTGTGCTGCAGGGGTCTGGGGCACAGGGCGATGGGGCAGACACTCTGCACATGAGCTGGTGCGTGGCCGAGCAGGGCCAAGGCTGTGGCAGTGCACATGTGCAGGGCAGGGCTGATGGCACTTAGCCAGAAGAACACAACCCTTTCATGACTGTGCAGAGGAGCATCCTGTCCTTCTGTTCATGACATTCTCAGCCAACATCAACTTTAAAAAGTTCTAGAGTTTTAGTCTAAAGCTGGTTGACAGATTTAATTCATTAGTTCAGTGAAAATCACTGCAGAGTTGGGGAGGTCCTGCCACTTGTCAGGGGGATTAAGACGTTAAAATGTGCAACTACTTGGGGTTTGGGAGGTGGCCTGGTCTTTTGGCTGGTGAAGACTGCCCAGTTTCTGTGGCCTGTGCTAGCCAGTGTGACGCAGATGGTGACCATCTCTGTGGCGCTTAGAAGCCAGAAGCCAAGTGATGTAACCTTTCTGAAGTTTGGGGGCATCTGAAGTCAGGGCATCTGCCCCATAGCACCATGGCATCCAGCAAGGAATGTTTCCACAGTATACCAGTCCAGCGGCCCACACGTTGGGGACCGTTTGCTGCTGTTGTTTAAAGGCTTGCAACCCATGTTTGTTTCTATCTTAAGCACAAAATACCTTTTGAAGAGTGCATAAAAGCAACAACCACTGGTTGTCTGTGAGGTGGGGACCTGGGGAGGCTCCAGAATGCCTCTTGAATTTTAAGTTGTGTGGCTATATTCCTGTCCAAACCATAAAGAGAAACCATGTGTGTGATCTTCATCTTAAAGCTGTGTTCAGGAACCCCAAGGGTGCTCTGTGAGCATGTTGGGTGGTTTCTGTGTGGTGGGGGTGCAGTTGCCTTGGTGGGTATCTTTGTGGGCCCTCAAGAGCAGCCCCAGGGAACTGAGCTACCCAGCAACGGTGCCCAGGGCTCAGGCGCGTGAGCCTTATTGGGTCTATGGGAGGCACCATGCCTGGAGTCCCCACCATGGGGACCTCTGGAGTGACGCTTTCTGCCAGTTCGCACGGGCACATGTGATCAGCGTCTGTGACCACCTCAGGTGAGCGCTACTTGGTGTGGGTGCAGAAGAGGAAAGAATACTTTAAAAACGGCAGAGCGCTGGAGGAAATGACCAAAGGTGGTAGAAGTCAGAAACTGCCTTCATCTCGATCCTCCTTGTCCATGAAAGCAACCCGAGAAGGAGGCAGGGACAAGTCAGCACAGCAGAGGGGCAGAGAGCCAGGGCCGGCCTCCCACTGGGCCTCCATGCCAGGCCCTCTAAAGGGGCCAGGCTGCCTGCCCAAGATCAGCAGCCGCGCATGTGCACCTCGTGCCCGCACACAAGCAGTAGAGTCAGTGGGAGGCCGCTCCCCCAGGCATTGAAGGCCAGCAGAGGACCCAGGCCCCAAGTGCCCCCTGTGACAAGACTGCAGCCTGCAAGGACAGGACTGTTTATAGTTCCTGCTCCTCTGAACCCTGGTGAGGAAGACACAGCCAGGCTCAGCATGAGGGGGCAGCTGCTTCACAGACTCAGGGAGCACGTTGGGGACCATGTCCAGCAGGAGCTGTACCTGGCTCAGCAAGAAGGTTTTAAGTAAATAGTAGCTAAGTTGGAGGTGAAACCTGGGACCATGTTTTCAGGGGTGAGAGAGTGCATGTGTGGCTGGGCTGCAAGTGGCTCCGTTTGTGATGCAGAGAGCTCTGGAGCAGGCCGCAAATAAGGGTCTTCTTTCCAGCCTAGAATCAAGCCCCTCCGTGAACAGCTTCTCACGCTCCCCAAGTCCCCAGCAGAGGAGCTTGGAAGGACACCTCCATCTGAGACATTAATGATTTAATCAAGGGCACAAAAACAGCAAGGCAGACTCATAGTACACTGAAGTGGGCCCAGGCGTGCCCACAGCAAGAGACCCGCGCCAGGAAGGTTTGCCAGCCAAGTCAGGACTGAGGAGATCTCAGGCATGCCAGAACTGGGGGCTTTTTCTGTCCTTTTAGATAGAAAAATATATATTCTTTCTAGTCATTCATGCTCTGAATTAAATGTTTCCATACAGAATCAATTTGTTTAAATGTAGGTACCTTTAGATACCCCTTAGATATTAAAATAAATAAAATTTTACATATTAAATATCTTTTAACCTGAAAAATAAGAAACAATTGTGGTCATGTCGATGTATCATTCTTGGGACGACACCCTGAAGGGGAACAGAGTCATGTGGTCAGAGCCCTGTGGCTCCAGAACCTTTGCTCATGTGAAGCCCTGGTCTCGACCTTGGAGAAGGGGGTGCAGGACACTAGGAGTTTGGGGTCAGGGTGGGGACCGTGTGTGAGGGAGGGCACGTTCCACCCTGCTCTGGCGCCTGCCATCTCTCCTGCTTACCCTCCGGAAAACCTCGCCCTACCTGCTGGGCCTCCCCTGAGTCCTGGCTGTGCTGACAGCAGGTGCTGGGACCCCTCTTAGTCCTTCCTGGGTGCCTGGTGACAGCAGGTGCTGGGACCCCTCTTAGTCCTTCCTGTGTGCCTGGTGACAGCAGGTGCTGGGACCCCTCTTAGTCCTTCCTGGGTGCCTGGTGACAGCAGGTGCTGGGACCTCTCCTGGTCCTTCCTGGGTGCCTGGTGACAGCAGGTGCTGGGACCTCTCCTGGTCCTTCCTGTGTGCCTGGTGACAGCAGGTGCTGGGACCCCTCTTAGTCCTTCCTGTGTGCCTGGTGACAGCAGGTGCTGGGACCTCTCCTGGTCCTTCCTGGGTGCCTGGTGACAGCAGGTGCTGGGACCCCTCTTAGTCCTTCCTGGGTGCCTGGTGACAGCAGGTGCTGGGACCCCTCTTAGTCCTTCCTGGGTGCCTGGTGACAGCAGGTGCTGGGACCCCTCTTAGTCCTTCCTGGGTGCCTGGTGACAGCAGGTGCTGGGACCCCTCTTAGTCCTTCCTGGGTGCCTGGTGACAGCAGGTGCTGGGACCTCTCCTGGTCCTTCCTGTGTGCCTGGTCCACCCGGTTCTCTCCAGAGCCTCCTTCTGTATCTCCATATTTCTGAACATGGTTTTTAATCAGCTTTCAATTTAGCTATGTGCCAATTGAAAAAAAAATCATCTTAAGATAAACCTTTTTAAAAATAACAACTCTATAAGCTATAATTAATGTGAAATAAAATTCACACGTTTAAGTATAACGTTCGTTGGTTTTTTAGTAGTCAGAGTTGTGTAGTCATTACCACTATCTAATTTTAGAACATTTTCTTCACCCAAAAAGAAACCCTTGGGGCACAGACCCCTTGGCAGCTCCCTCCCCCAGCCTGTGGCAGCGCTGTCACTCTTCCTGCCTGCTGACTTGCCTGCTCTGGGTGTTTCACGTAAGTGGATGCACATGCTGCCTGGTTTTTTGTATCTGGTACCTTCACCTGGCAGATGCTCTCGAGGTTCTCCTTTGCTGTAGTGCAGACTAGTGCTTCAGGCCTCATTATGACTGAATCATGTCTGGGTGCAGTCCTCAGCATGTCTTGTTTGTCCGTTCTTCAATAGTGGACGTTCACCTTGTCTTCACTCTGGGTGATGGTGTCATGATTCATGCACATGTGTCTGTGTGGACATGTGCATTCATTATTTCTTTTGAGGGAGGATATGCCTGAGAGTGAAGTTATTGGGTCATGTGGTAATTCTGTTTGATTTTTTTTTAACAGCTTTCTTTTTAAATAGTTGTACACAATACTTTTTTTAAAAATTTTTTATTGTTGGTTGTTCAAAACATTACAAATTTCTTGATATATCATATTTCACACTTTGATTCAAGTGGGTTATGAACTCCCATTTTTACCCCATATACAGATTGCAGAATCACATCAGTTACACATCCACTGATTTACATATTGCCATACTAGTGTCTGTTGTGTTCTGCTGCCTTTCCTATCCTCTACTACCCCCCCTCCCCTCCCCTCCCCTCCCCTCTTCTCTCTCTGCCCCCTCTACTGTCATTCATTTCTCCCCCTTGTATTATTTTTCCCTTTCCCCTCACTTCCTCTTGTATGTACTTTTGTATAACCCTGAGGGTCTCCTTCCATTTCCATGCAATTTCCCTTCTCTCTCCCTTTCCCTCCCACCTCTCATCCCTGTTTAATGTTAATCTTCTTCTCCTGCTCTTCGTCCCTACTCTGTTCCCAGTTGCTCTCCTTATATCAAAGAAGACATTTGGCATTTGTTTTTTAGGGATTGGCTAGCTTCACTTAGCATAATCTGCTCTAATGCCATCCATTTCCCTGCAAATTCTATGATTTTGTCATTTTTTAATGCAGAGTAATACTCCATTGTGTATAAATGCCACATTTTTTTTATCCATTCGTCTATTGAAGGGCATCTAGGTTGGTTCCACAGTCTTGCTATTGTGAATTGTGCTGCTATGAACATCGATGTAGCAGTGTCCCTGTAGCATGCTCTTTTTAGGTCTTTAGGGAATAGACCGAGAAGGGGAATAGCTGGGTCAAATGGTGGCTCCATTCCCAGCTTTCCAAGAAATCTCCATACTGCTTTCCAAATTGGCTGCACCAATTTGCAGTCCCACCATCAATGTACAAGTGTACCCTTTTCCCCACATCCTCGCCAGCACTTGTTGTTGTTTGACTTCATAATGGCTGCCAATCTTACTGGAGTGAGATGGTATCTTAGGGTGGTTTTGATTTGCATTTCTCTGACTGCTAGAGATGGTGAGCATTTTTTCATGTACTTGTTGATTGATTGTATGTCCTCCTCTGAGAAGTGTCTGTTCAGGTCCTTGGCCCATTTGTTGATTGGGTTATTTGTTATCTTATTGTCTAATTTTTTGAGTTCTTTGTATACTCTGGATATTAGGGCTCTATCTGAAGTGTGAGGAGTAAAGATTTGTTCCCAGGGTGTAGGCTCCCTATTTACCTCTCTTATTGTTTCTTTTGCTGAGAAAAAACTTTTTAGTTTGAGTAAGTCCCATTTGTTGATTCTAGTTATTAACTTTTGTGCTATGGGTGTCCTATTGAGGAATTTGGAGCCCGACCCCACCGTATGTAGATCGTAGCCAACTTTTTCTTCTATCAGACGGCATGTCTCTGATTTGATATCAAGCTCCTTGATCCATTTTGAATTAACTTTTGTGCATGGCGAGAGAAAGGGATTCAGTTTCATTTTGTTGCATATGGATTTCCAGTTTTCCCAGCACCATTTGTTGAAGATGCTATCCTTCCTCCATTGCATGCTTTTAGCCCCTTTATCAAATATAAGATAGTTGTAGTTTTGTACACAATACTTTTATTTTGTTTATTTTATGTGGTGCTGAGGATCACACCCAGGGCCTCAAACATGCTAGGCAAGCGCTCTACCGCTGAGCCACAACCCCAGTCCTAATTCTGTTTAATTTTTTAAGAAACTGTTAGCTCTTTACCAAAGCAGTTGTACTATTTATATTCCTACAAAAAAGGATGAGGTTCATATTCCTTTTCATCATCACCAACATGTTCTTATCTTAAGGTCCACTATTTCCACCCTGGGGACCACATCTTCAACTCATGGGCTTCAGATCCTGAATCTAGGGTCCATTTCTTTGGGGAAATGTCTATTCGGGTTCTTGGCCCACCTTTTTTAATAGGTTAGTTTGCCTTTTTACTGTCGAGTTTTAAGGGTTCTTTTTTATGTTTCAGGTACAAGTCCCTTATCAGACATAAGATATCTGCTTTAAAAATATTATCCACATTTCATAGATTATCTTTCCACTTTCTTTTTTTAAAAATTTTTTAGTTGTTGATGGCTCTTTATTTATTTATTCGTATGTGGTGTTCATAATTGAATCCAGGGCCTCATGCATGCTACAGCCCAGCCTCTTCCTCCACTTTCTTGATGGTACCCTTTGAAGCAAAAAAGTTCTGATTTTAATGAAATACAGTTTATCTACTTTTTTGTTGCTTATGCTTTTGGTATCCCATCTAAGAAATCGGTGCCTAACCCAAGTACTGAAAATCGAATCCTGTGTGTTCTAAAAGTTTCATGGTGTAACCCTCGGTTTGTGATCCAGTCTGAACTCATTTCCCCGGGTGGAATGAGCTGGAGTCCAGCTTCCTTGCTGGGCACGTGGACCTGCAGTCGCCCAGCACATTTGCTGAAAAGACTTTCTTTCCTCCACTGAATTGTCCTGACATTCTTATGACATCAACTGACGTATCCCTGATTCACTTCTAGCCCATCAATCCTCTGTATGTCTACCTTTATGTCAGCATTACAGCATAAGTTTTGAAATCAGGAAGCGTGAGCCTCCAACTCCACTCTTTTTCAAGATCTTTTTGGATATATTGGGTTCTTTGTATTTCCAAAAGGTTTAGGGCCATCTTGCCAATTACTGCAAAAAAGGCATCTAAAAGTTTTTTTGTCATTCTTTTTTTAAAAATTTTTATTATGAGTTGTTCAAAACATTACATAGCTCTTGATATATCATATTTCATTCATTTGATTCAAGTGGGTTATGAACTCCCATTTTTACCCCGTATACAGATTGCAGAATCACATCAGTTACACATCCACTGTTTTACATATTGCCATACTAGTGTCTGTTGTGTTCTGCTGCCTTTCCTATCCTCTACTACCCCCCTCCCCTCCCCTCCCCTCCCCTCCCCTCCCCTCCCCTCCCCTCCCCTCCCCTCTTCTCTCTCTACCCCATCTACTGTAATTCATTTCTCCCCCTTGTTTTTTTTCCCTTTCCCCTCACTTCCTCTTGTATGTACTTTTGTATAACCCTGAGGGTCTCCTTCCATTTCCATGCAATTTCCCTTCTCTCTCCCTTTCCCTCCCACCTCTCGTCCCTGTTTAATGTTAATCTTCTTCTCCTGCTCTTCGTCCCTACTCTGTTCTTAGTTACTCTCCTTATATCAAAGAAGACATTTGGCATTTGCTTTTTAGGGATTGGCTAGCTTCACTTAGCATAATCTGCTCTAATGCCATCCATTTCCCTGCAGATTCCATGATTTTGTCATTTTTTAGTGCAGAGTAATACTCCATTGTGTATAAATGCCACATTTTTTTAATCCATTCATCTATTGAAGGGCATCTAGGTTGGTTCCACAGTCTAGCTATTGTGAATTGTGCTGCTATGAACATCGATGTAGCAGTATCCCTATAGTACACTCTTTTAAGGTCTTTAGGGAATAGTACAAGAAGGGGAATAGCTGGGTCAAATGGTGGTTCCATTCCCAGCTTTCCAAGGAATCTCCATACTGCTTTCCAAATTGAAGGCATCTAAAATTTTGATAGGGGTTGCGCTGAACCTGTCAAGCAATTTGGGGAGTATTGCCATTTGAACAATATTAAGACTGCTAATTGATGAACATAGAATGTCTACCTGTCCATTTAGATATTCTTTAATATTTTGACACCATTCTGCAATTTTCCATGTGCAAGTTTTCACTTCTTTTGTTAATTTTATCCCTAAATATTTTATCCTTTTAATATTGTTGTTAATTTGTCAGATTTGTTTTCTTAATTTCATTTTCAGATTGTTCATTGCTACTGTGTGTATGGTTTATTTTTGCATATTGATTTGTTAGCACTGGCAAATGTTTTACTAGATTCCTAGGATTTCCTATATACAATGCGTGCCTTCTGTGAATAGAGCCGTTGCAACTTCTTCCCTTCAGTCTAGTGTCCTTGTTTCTTCCCTAACTATCCTCTGTAGAGCCTCTCTTATAGCATTAATCAGACATGACAGTGGGTATTCTTGTTTTTTTCTGGATCTCAGGGCATGTGTCTCTTTAACCATTGAGTCTGGCATTGTCGGTGAGTCTTCATAGAAGTCCTCTATGAGGCTGAGGAATTTCCCTTCTGTTCCTAGTTTGTTGAGTATTTTCATCATAAAAAGATGTGTTTTGCAGCTGGGGCTGTGGCTCAGCGGCAGAGCACTTGCTAGCACATGTGAGGTACTGGGTTCGATCCTCAGTACCACATAAAAAAATAAATTAAATAAAGGTAGTGTGTCCAACTACAACTAAAACAATGTTTTTAAAAAGATGTGTTTTAGAATTGGGGTTGTGGCTCAGTGGTAGAGCACTCGCGTAGCATGCACGAGGCACTGGGTTCGATCCTCAGCACCACATAAATGTAAAATAAAGATATTGTGTCCACCTAAAACTTAAAAAATAAATATATTTTTTTAAAAAAAAGATGTGTTTTACTTTTTTAAACTGTTGTGGTGATTGAATGGCTTTTGTCCGTTAATACACAAGTATGACATTGATTTTTCAAACGTTGAACCAACCTTGCATTTCTGTGATAAATCTCACTGGTCATGGCGTGTAGTTCTATTTAGATGTTTTGGGGTTTTTTTTTGTTTGTTTGTTTTTAAATATTTATTTTTTAGTTGTAGTTGGACACAATACCTTTATTTTGTTTATTTATTTATTTTTTATGTAGTGCTAAGGACCGAACCCAGGGCCTCGTACGTGCAAGGCGAGTGCTCTACTGGTGAGCCACAACCCAGGCCCCTATTTAGATGTTTGGATATGATTTACTAATATATTTTGAGGACTTTTGCAATTCTTCATAATGGATGTTGGTGTGTGGTTTTCTCCTCTTGAGGTTTCTTTTTCTGGTTTTGGTATCAAGGTAAAACTGGTGTCACAGAATAAATTGGGACTCATTTTTTCCTCTTATTTTTCGAAAGAGTTCATGAAGGAATGGTACTAATTTTGTAGACATTTAGTATAATTTCCCAATCAAGCCATCTGGGCCTGGACTTTTCTTTGTGGGAATTTTTTGATTCGTAAAGTCAGTCTCCTTACTTGTTGTAAAAGTTTTTTAAGATTTTCTATTTCTTTTTGAGTTAATCTGGTATTTGTGTCTTTATAAGAATCTCTCCGTGTCATCTAGGTCATCCAATTTTGGCACATAGTTACTCATAGTATTTCAGAATAATCTTTTTTAAAAAATAAAATCTCATTTTAGAACAGTTTCAGATTTGTGGGGAAATTGCAAAGATAACCCAGAGAGTTTCCGGACACGCAGGCTGAGTTCCTGCTTTTCACCTCTCGTTTTGATCAACGGTGCTCCACTGCCACGGCCCGAGCAGAGACTGAGCTGGTGTTCATCAGGTTTCCCTGGCCTTTACCTGAAGACCTTTCTGACCTGATGTTCCAGAATCTTACCCTGAGAACCTCACTGTATGGGGTGTGAAGTCCTTGTGCTCCCTCTGGCTGTGACGGTTTCTCAGGCTGACCTTGCTTCGGAGGACCAGTTTTGATTGATATTGATATTGATATGGTCTGGTATTTTGTGGAATCTCTCTCAGTTGGGATTTGTCTGTTGGTTTTCAGTGTTAGAACGAGACTGTGGACTTTAGGGAGAAGGACCACAATGGAGTAGTGCCACTTTCATCACATCTTACTGAGGATACAAGCTGTCATGTGATTTGCCCTTGGCCCCCTGGCTGAGGATGTTTTCCAGCCAGGTCCACTCTGAAGTCACTCTTTCTTCCCCTTTCTACACTGTGCTCCTGGGACCAAACTTATTATGTGGGGGGCCTACATGTCAGGGGTGGGAGGTAATGTTCTCCCTCCTTGAAGGTGGTGTAGATCCACATAAGTTATTGATACCTTTCTGCATGGGAGGTCTGTCTATCCTGCCTCTTTTATTTATTCAGTCACTTATTTATATCATTGTAGACTCAGGGACATTTACTTTATACTTTGAGTTATAATTCAGAGCTACTTTGTTTTGGCCAGTTGGTTCTGGTTTTCTTTGACATGCTCCATGTTTGGTGGGGGGATGGTTGTTTTCAGCACTTCCTTGCTTTCTGGTGCTGCGTGATCCAGCCTCATGTTTCCTGTGCCTTCTCTCAGAATCAGACCCTTCTCCAACGAGCCCGCTTCCTTGGGCGCCAGGTGCGATTGGTGCTTCTGGAATGCCTGTAGAGTCCTCAGTTCCTTTAGGTCAATAGTATTGCCTCCTCTTACTTCTTTTTTTTTTTTTTAATATTTTTTAGTTGTAGATGGACACAATATCTTTATTTATTTATTTTTATGTGGTGCTGAGGATGGAACCCAGTGCCTCACACATGCGAGGCAGGCGCTCTACCACTGAGATACAGCCCCAGCCCCCTCCCGTTACTTCTGATTTTAGTAGTTTGAATCTTTTCTCTTTTTCTGTTAGTCTGACTACCTAAAGATTTGCTAATTTTGTTGATCTTTTCAAAGACCCAACTTTTGGCTTGTTATTTTCTCTAGCTTTTCTAGCTTTTATTCTATTTATTTCTGTTCTGATCTTTATTTTTTATTTATTTATTTTTTTTTTAGAGAGAGAGAGAACTTTTTTAGATATTCATTTATATTTTTTAGTTCTCGGCGGACACAACATCTTTGTTTGTATGTGGTGCTGAGGATCCAACCCGGGCTGCACGCCTGCCAGGCGAGCGCGCTACTGCTGGAGCCACACCCCCAGCCCCTGTTCTGGTCTTTATTATTTCCCGCTTTCTGCTTGCTGTGGGTTAGGTTGTCTCTCCCCCCACCCCCATCTACCTTCCTCCTCGTTTCTAATGACAGAAGTTTAACTTACTGATTTAAATGTTTCTTTTTTAATATAGGTGTTTACAGCTATAAATTTGCCTATAAGCCCTGTGTTAGCTGCAATCCAAAGTTTTGATATAGTGTATTTTAATTAATCTCTATTTTATAAATTTATCCTGTGATTCTTTCTTTAATCCACATGTTATGGAGGAGTGTGTTGTTTAATTTCCACATATTTGTAAAACTGAACCCCCCATTTTTATCATCCTATTTCAGGAATAATTGTTGGGGTCAGCTACAAAATAGATAAGTGTAATTATTAAAATAATACTGGAACAACACTTCACTTGGCTGGAAGCTGTAGGAAAGGAGGAACTGCATGTCTTTCGAGGTAGCCCAATGTCTCTGAGGACCCCGTGCTTCCTAGAGGAGGAGCTTCAGGCTCACGTTCACTTCTCGCCTCTGCCTGGGGTTAGCCGTTTTGCCCTGGGAGTCCTGGATCCTTTTAGGCCTGAATGATGGAGCCTGAATCAGGTACTGGGGGTGAGGGTGAGCATTTTGATTCTTTGTCTACTGATTTGCCTGCTGACCCAGCCAGGCACAGCAAGGCAAGCTTACCTAAAACCTCTCTTAATAAGTACTGGTTTGGGATTGAATCCAGTTACTGGTTTAGAGGGAGACCATCTCCCAGGGTAGGCATCCCTTAGCAGCATGTTGTGGGGCCAAAGAGGTTGGAGTGGTACCTTGTCGAAGCCCCCGTGTAAACCAACATTCAAACCAAGACTCCGAGCGCAAGGGAGTGGCCAGGCTCCCACCAGACTTCATGGTGGTTTGGGTCATGGTCTTCCAACATTGTGAGCCCACTAAGGAATTTTGTAGAACTACCAAGAGGTGGTTGCAGCTCAGTGGCAGAGGGTGTGTCTAGAGTCTAACTCCACAGGGGATAATATACTTTAATGCTAGCATCTAAATTTTTTGAAATATAAATAGTACAAAGGATATAATTTCCACCATGCTGTAAATATTTCACTTAAAAATAAAGCTTTTTAGCATGTGATCTTTTAAATATAGTGAGTGACGTCTGAAATCTGTAGTGATTTGATACCATCAGCAGATGTTTTAAAATAGGATGGATAGGCTCTTTGCAATGAACAGAAATTGTACGTGAAAAAGTTTTTTCTCCTTGATTCCTTCTTTCTATTACTCTCCCAAGAGATTCTGTTCTATTATTTTTTGCCTTAAAAATGTATGCTTAATTATCTGAAACAATAATATATGCTTTTCTCTGCAAAAACAATATTTGTTTTTAATGTTGATGTTAAAAGTTCTCTGATGGGGCTGTAACGCTCTGTGCTTTACAGTTACTTCTACTGTTGTGAAGTTTTAATGCTCAAGACCAAAAGTTCTAGAGATCCGATGCACTGCAATTGACATTCTAGAATTGTGCACTGAATAATAGCTAAGTAGCAAAGTATCTATATCACAGTAAAAAAAAAAAAAAAAAAAAAATCCAGGTTGAGTCATTGCAGTTCTTATCAAATCATGTTTGCAATATAGTTGCAAAATCTGTTGAAATATTATTTGTATCCAAAGTGAATATTTAAAATCCTTTGTATAACAAGGATGTTCATGTTACATGAGCCAATCTGCAGCTTCTTTGCTGTGTTGCCAATGCATAGCTTTGTTTACACAAACAAATCAATCAAATGCTTACACAGAGGAAGGTGGAAGCAGGGGAGGAGAGGCTTCTTCTTGGCTCACCAGCCACCTCTCCCCAGGACATGTGCCAGAAACAAGTGATAATGGAGTGGTCTGTCATTAAAATTGTTTGGATGATCTATTGATTGACAGTTCAACTAGGACAACTTTTAATTTTGTTGAAAGCTAATAATGGGAAGCCACTTGATTTGCAAGATTTATTGCTTGCTCATTAAGTCCATGTGCTTTTTCAGTTTGGGGTAAGTGTGCTGACACCATGTGGCAGTGGGTTGCACCTGTTAATTCCTTCATTTGAAGGCCCCTGTTTGAATCTGATATAACTGAGGAAATAAAATACTAGTGTCCTGGGCTAGGGCTGTAGCTCAGTAGTAGAATACTTGCTTAGCATGTGTGAGGCACTGGATTTGATCCTTAGCACTACATAAAAAATAAAATAAAGGCATTCTGTCCATCTACAACTACAAAAAATAAATTTAAATGCTAGTGTCCCATGGTAGTGATATTTTTAAATAAAATGCTCCATATGTCACATTCCACATCTCTGTTTGATACTCTGGGCACCTTGAGAACAGGAGGCAGACTTGCTGCTGCAGGGCAATACCAGCGTTATTGTCAGTGACGTGCTTTGCTTCAAGAAAGGCCTGAATTAACTCTTCTTTTCAAATTAACGTGAACACATATCAAGAGGGAAATTATTAAAATACTGAGGAATAAATTGAGCTGTGTCTTAGATTAGTTACTATGCTGAGATCAAAACACTGTAGGTGGGTGTTGAGGGTGCCCTCAGCGCTGAGCCACAGGGAGGGTACTGGCGATGGAAAGGGGTGTGCTTGCATGCATCCTGTTGGGACACTCTGAGAACCATGTGTGAAAGCCAGAAATGGTGCACCCATGATTGCATCCTCTCATGTGTAGTGAGAAGAGAGGTTTGGCTGACCAAGGAGGACACTGCTCTGGGAGTTGCACATGGGCCATACCAGACACTAGGCATGAGCTTGCCCTAGTGAAATAAATGTTTTGTGATTTGATAGGATAACCAAATCTGAAAGAATCATGTAAAGCTCATGTTGCTGGTTGTATCCCTTGTGCCTTAAAGGTGTGCATCTCCTGTGGGCAGAGGCGCCTGCAGGGTCCAGGGCGCTCCTGGTGTGGTGTGCGGAGGGGCCTGCAGCATCCACTGGGCACACCCACCTGTGGTGCATCCTGGCATTAAGTGCTGAGAAGAAATACAATGCTTATCTTTGAGGAATGGAAGAGGGAGTCTGGGGGATTCTCTGCACCCCTATGACAGCCTTTCCTCTGCCACTTCCAGGATACAGGTGCCATCAGAGCTGTAACTGGCCAGAAACTGCATTCTTGGGTGGGGTTTTTCCCCTGCTGACTGTGTAGAAGGGGGCTTAGGCTTTTGGTCATTGCAAGTGGCTTCTCCCAAACCAGCATGCTGCATTATCCCACAGCTGAGTTCCAGGGATAGTGCAGGTTAGGAAGAGGCTGGCTTTGCTTTAGATGACCTGGAGGAGGTGGAATGGGGACTGATTCTCAGGAGGGTGCCAGACCCTGCAGGTGCCTCTGCCCACAGGAGATGCACACCTTCAAGACACAAGGGATATAGCCAGCAACACCTATTTATTTTAAAAATAAATAGGACTAGGCATGTAAAGCCTCCCTGGGTTCAATCCATAGTACAAAATAAATAAATAAATAAATAAAGACACCCTAGTTTAAGATTAAAACCCATAAGGACTTCACCTCACCCTTATAAAAATGTCTGGAAGATACTTTCTCTCTGCCTCTGAATCTCCTGGTCCTGCTGTGGCGCTGTGCCCCTGAGGAGGGGGGTTGTAGTCAGCACGGACTCCTGCGTCTCACCCTCTAGGTCTGTGTGCACTTGGCCTTGCTTTTCTGACAAGCTGAGCCTAATGGACCCTGCAGGCCTGTCCTCGAGATGTGGGGCACCTGCTCGGTGTGAACAGGTGCACAGCTCCTCCCTCCATGCTGCTTCATTCCCCGATGCCCCTCGCTGCTGGTGGCCTCTCGCTTGCTCACAGCCAGTTATGTGACCACGGCCTGGCTGACTCTGTGACTCTGGGGCCTGGTGGAGGCTCGGGAGTCTTGCTCATGAACACACTGTACTTCCTCTGGTTCACCCCATCTCTTGCATTGTAGTTTGGGGCTGAATTCCGAAGATTCTCCTTGAACCGCCACAAGCCTGGCAAGTTTGAAGATTTCTACCAGCTGGTGGTGCACACCCACCACATCTCCAGCACCGAGGTGACCATCGGCTATGCAGATGTGCATGGCGACCTGCTTCCCATCAACAACGATGACAACTTCTGCAAGGCCGTCTCCAGCGCCAACCCCCTGCTCAGGGTCTTCATCCAGAAGCGAGGTATGGAGGCCCAGTTGCTCCATGTGTCAGCATCACTTATTAAAAACTTGTGGTTTGAGTTTTGTCTGCCATGGTAGAATCATGAGATTCTATTTCCTAGCCTGTAGGAGATTGAAGAAATCAAACTTTTTTCGTCAACATTAACTTATTAGAACAACTTAACAATAGCTAGACTGTATTTTCCACCTTACATAGTGTTGATTTCTGTCTTTTAAGCACTGAGGAAAAAGTAATATTGATACTTTTAGTATTTTAACTAGAAGCAAGCAAATTCAGTAATGAAGTGGAATTCCTCAGTAGCCTAAAAATGAAATTTGAGGGCACTAGTGTATGTTCCCCATGTCTTTCAGGATTGGAGCAAAATGTTAGCTTTAACTTATAACTTTGATTAATGTTTAGCACTGAAGGCCTCGCTGAAACGATGTCATTTGATGAGAACATAAATGACTAGCTTTGAAGGGGGTGGAGGCCGGATGCCTGCTCGTCTGGGACCACATGCGGCTCGCATCCCACAGTGCAGTTTAGACTGTTTCTTCCTCAAGAAGCCTGGGAGAACCTTGTCATTTCAAAATAACCTGCTGGAGGAAGGAATGAACTGCAAGCAAAGCTTGAAAATGGGAAAATGGCATGTTTGCGATTAATTTAGCTTATATGGACAGGGTAGACCTGTGTTGACATGAAGAGGGTGTTCTCCCTCCTGGGACAGACCTTCTGTGTGCACAGTGAGCACTGACTGCCTCAGAACAGAGTGACCTGGGACCCTTGCAATGTGGCACTACAGCACTCTGCATCTGCAGTTATAGACTTGCTTGTAGGTGCCTCTCTGAGAACTTAGAAAGGGCTCCATGAGCACAGACCAGAGGAAGCTGCATGGGGGTGAGAGGGGAGTGCTCAGGTGTGGGAGTTGGCCACTGGCTTTGCATCTGCAGGTGAGGCTCTCTGTGTCCGGTACCTTAGTGTTCTTGTTTGCAAAATGAGTTGTCAATGGTACAGTCACAACACGCTGAGCAGTGTGCTAGCGTACAGTCTGTGCTCTGCAAATATTAGCTCTTCTTGTTATTCCCACTCATGGCAATGGGGGGACAGCAGGAGACCGCTGACCTCACAGCAGGCTGACTCACAGGCATGAGATCAAAGCCTCTGCATCTGCAGTCTTGGCTGAGCCTGCAGGCCCTTCTGATGGTTTGGGGCGCCAACATAGGCCTGCCTTCCTGACAGCGGCCAGGGCTACTGCTGGGGAGCAGGACCCTCAGTGTTCCTTGAATGGCTCTATGTGGCTTCTGGCATCCCCTTATTCTGTTCTCGGTGGTGGCCACCCCCTGCCCAGCCCATCCTGGGAGGGGTGCCTGCACCGCACTGCCCCTGCCTGGAACTCTCTGCCCTTCACATCTCTCAGGAACCTGGACGCTCTCTCGCCTTCTCAGGGAGGCTGCGCTCCATCTGCTCTGATCAGCTCACACGGCTCTCCACCTGCTTTGCTCTCTTAGTTTGCTCTTTTTCTCTGATTACTTATTGACAGCTATCAGGGTGCTGTCCATCTTCACCAGACCCCACGCCCATGGAGGTTGTTACTGGCTGTGCCCCAGCAGCCCCAGGTCACAGTCTTGCTCACCAGGGGACATGTGTGAAAGCCCTGGGAAGACAGCTGTGGACATGGGCTTCATTGTGCGTCCTGCGTTTTGCCCCTGGCTGCAGGGTGGGGTTGAAGCTGGGCAGAGGTTGGCCTGAGCAAGGGCTACCACTGCTGGGTCACTAAGCTGAGGCAATATGGGCCCAGGGTTGTCCCCTGGCCCCTCGTCCCTGCTGGGGTGTTCATAGCTTTCTTCTCACTCTCCTCAGTGGGTTCTAACTGGAGATGACAGGCAGGGCAGTAGCTAGGCATTGGACATCCAGGGACAGCCAGACACCTGGCATCAGGACAACCTCGTGTCAGGACAGACTTGCCGGTCTGCCCCTCAGAAGACTGGAGACTGAAGTGGTTGGGTCCTGAAGCCCCGAGGTTGGGGCTCACAGTTCACAGCCTTCTGGGCATCAGCCGTGAGAGGCCAGCTTCTGTTCACCGTCCTACACAGCATCCACACCAGAGTGTCATGCTGTCACTTTCCACACCGATATATCTTATTAAATATGTTTATAGTCACAAATGAAAAGTCAGCATCCTCCTAACACCTACTGAAATAAACCCCCAGCCGTGCTTACAATATCAGACCACTACTTACTAATCTCTTCCCTCAAACCACACAAAGACATAACTTCAGACTGACATCTCTGGCCACCTAGGTGTAAGCCCAGCAAACAGTGGAATGAGGACCACACCCACCCCACAAGGACCCTAGTATGGTGCTCACATTCATTTCACAACAGCCAAAGGGCGGACACAACCTGGTGTCCATCATGGTAAATGGACAGACAGACTGTATGCATGCAATGGAACGTGATCATGAATAAACTTCCAATCAGCTGAGGGCACTGCGCCAGATGTAGGTTACTTTGAGACGGCTCCTACTGTCAATCCTTGCTCAGGCCTCTGTATTTGCAAATTTGCCTGCTTGCTAAAATTTATTTGTAGCCCCAAATCAATACTGACTGTGGTTTTGTAGTCCTGTGAGCACATGCACAAAGTGATAAGAAATTCAAGTGGCCGATTTGCACATTCCCAACTGAGACCGACAAGGGGTCTCTGCTCCTCATTTGCTCATGCTGTAGACCTCGCTCTGCTGATTCAACAGCACGCTTTCCACATTCCTGCATTTCTCCTTACGATCCTGCTGCTGAGGGAGGCCCAGGCACAGGACTGAACCATCCAGCACCTCAGCACAGGTGGCTGCTCTGCGCCTCAAGGGGAAGTCGTGTGCCTGGAGAAGCTAAGATCAGTTGTGCTGCCTGAGTTCTGCGTTGGTGAGGCTGCGGTGCATCTTAAACCAGGTGTCTTTAAACAGAAAGCAAGGTGATGTATTGGTGAGTTGGTGACAGTGCTGTGCCCAGGGGTTGCAGGTGCCCACCTGTCATTCCTCAGGACCCACAGCTCCATGTTCGCTAAGAACCTTGCAGGACAAGGGTCAGTTGTATGTGAAAAATCCAGGATGGCCTGTCCACAGGGATAAAAGGAGAGGAGAACTGGGACAGGTCACTTCTTGGGGTGACCAAGATGTTCTGGACCTAGAGGCTTCCGGACACATGAACTCCATGCTACATCTCCGTAAGGTGGTAGAAGAGAGCCAGGCTGGCCAAGACAGTGGCTCAGAGCACAGCCTGGTCCAAGCCCTAGCTGGGTCGGCTCAGGGCCTGCCTCCAGCCTTCACCTCCCAAACTTAGCCACCCTCGCCATGTAAGAACTTTGGTTCTCTAATCATCATGTTTGTTCAAAATCTTTAAAAATCATCTCTTCCCCTACTAATTAGAACCCCTGGTACGTGCCCAGGGAGCTCTCCTGGTTGTAGGAACCCCTGCTAGGCCCAGATGTGAGCTTGGCCCAGGTGTGCACATGGCTTTCTGTCCTCTGTAGGGATGCAACGTGCACAGCCCAGTAGGATTCACAGCCAAGTCATTTTGTCACCAGGAGAGATCAGGTATCTTCACATCTTGTATCTTAAATGTCACTTACAGTAATAGTCATTTAAAAAACACAGTACATGTTATTACTAATGTGTTCATAAGAAAGCACACACGGTCTTGTATCACACTGTTGATATTCTGATGGTTGTTTCCCGTGTAATCCCCCATATTTTACTTTATGCTTTTAAAACATTAGTTCAAAAAGTATTCCTAAGCATCATCAGATTGCTCTAGGGCTGGTGGGTAGCACATACAAGGCCAAGTGCTGGTAGGTGTTTGGGACCCATTCTCTGTGCCCCTGCCACCGCCTGCCCTCCCCAGGGACATTTGCAAAGCTGGCTCAGCCAGAGAGCACAGGACCAAGACCAGCAGAAGAAACTCAGTGTCTCTATTTTTAGAATAAATAGAATAAACAGGAAGTACAGATACTAACAATTCACCACTCAAATAAACCCTTCAAGCACCAGCAAACCCATGGTCTTCATACTTACCTCCATGCCCTGCCCAGCCAGAGGGGCATGTTGCAGGCAGGCCAGCATCTGTGACTGCCTGGGCATTCAGGGCACTCTGTTGGGCTCCTAGGATAAGGAGAGCACATTTGTAAATCTTGAGATTTATCAGAATTTGCATGAAGGTGAATTTGTGTGTGATTTCTCTTAAGTGAGTTGCTTGGAAGAGTAATAAGGAATGATCTTCAGATTAAAATGTGTAGACAGCTGGGAATTTGATACAGACCTGACAGAGCGTCTGAATTCAGGCACATGAACCCTGCTCACATTTTTCTTGGATTCCTGTGTGTCTGGATCTACACTGGGGGCTGCCTCCTCAGCAGGAGGCACCCAGCAAGCTGTCAGAATTGTTTCGGACCCCTTCCCACATGGCTCTCAAGAGCTGCCTAGAGTCTCAAGGTGCTGGTGCTGACCTAGCCTCGTGTTCTTGAGCTCATGGGGACAGGCCAGAAGCCAGGTTGTCACCCCTCTACAAGGCTCATGAGCCTCTGCTGCCACAGATGCGTGGAAGTTGGCATGTTTGGAAGATTTCTTCTTTTTTTTTTTTTTCAAATAAAAAAAAGGGCAAAAAAGCCTCCCACTGCTTCTTGGGAGGCTTCTTCCCATTGCTTCTGTGTTCTGTCCGTGGGAACGTGGGGAACACAGCGTGCCTGCAGTTTCCCTGCAGTGGGCCGCGAGAATGTGCTGATGCAGCAGGCCAGAGTGGCAGGGCCAGAGGCACTCGTGACAGAGGAATGAGGGGCCCGACACTTCTCAGCCCCCACTGTAGACATGCAGCAGGCTGCACCTGCTTCTAGCTGAACCCCTGGGGGCTGCTCTCCAGCAGCCCAGGTGTGGCACCTGCTGTGACATGATGACAGCCCATGTTCTCTGCCTTGGTTCTCCTTCCTTCCTTCCTTCCATACTGGAGATTGAACCCAGAGGTGCTTAATCACTGAGCCACATCCCCAGCCCCTTATTTATTTATTTGCTTGTTTATTTATTTATTTTTTGAGACAGAGTCTCTCTAAGTTGCTCAGGCTGGCTTTGAACTTGCAATCTTCCTGCCTCAGCCTCCTGAGTCATTGAGATTACCTGCATGTGTCACCACACCCAGCTGATTCTTGCTTTTTAAATTCAATGTATCTTCCATTAACACTTCGTAAAACTATTTTGTTTTTAAAAATTCCTTTCTGTTCATTCTTTTAAAAAAAATTTTTTTCAGTTATAGATGGACGCAATACTTTTATTTATTTATTTATTTATTTTATGTCGTGCCAAGGATTGAACCCCGTGCTTCACACATGCGAGGCAAGCACTCTGCCACTGAGCCACAATCCCAGCCCTCTATTCGTTCTTTTTTTTTTTTATATTTATTTATTTTTTAGTTTTTAGCGGACACAACATCTTTGTTTATATGTGGTGCCGGGGATCGAACCCGGGCAGCACGCATGCCAGGCAAGCACGCTACCGCTTGAGCCACATCCCCAGCCCCTCTATTCGTTCTTAAATATTTGTGAAAGGAAATCTAGGTGACACGGAAGTCCGATCCCAAGGTCACATTTGTGACACTCATGGTGGTGAAATCACCCTGGCCTCTTGCTGTAACAGGCAGCTGGAAGTGGTTTTGTGGAAGGGGCTGTCGTGGATGCGACGGAGATGGCGCTGGCTGGGCTCTGTCCTTGGTCCTGTGGTGGACTCCCTTCACCCCTCCTTCTGTGGTGGGCACTGGTCGTGAGAAGACAGGAATGCCGTGGGTCTCTTGCTGACCACCCTTTAGACCGCCCCAGTTCCTCCTCGTCAGAAGCTGTGTGAGCACATTTATGTACTCACCAACTTCTCTCTTGGAGTCAGCTGGTAGGTGGTTCTTGCTGGGTTAGAAGCTTGTGTTTTAAACAGAGATACTTACTTCTGGGATTCCTCTCCTTGGCAGGGCATTAGAATAGCATTTGAATTGGTTCTTCTTCCTTTGAAAAATATATGTCTTTGAAAACTGTCACTGTGGCTTGGAAACCCATTGTCTGGGATAAATTTGCTGTCAACTTGGCCAAAGTATTGAATGGCTTAAAATTGTCATTTTTTTTCCTGCCACCCCAGAGTGGCTCGTTGTGTGAGGATGAACATGCTTATTATCTATGTCAATTTTGGGCTTTTTTTTCAGGTTTAGGCAATAATAAGCTGAGCCAAAGTGATTGGCTTTCAGGTCATTGTGGTAGCAGGATTTGTCTTTGAAGTGAATCTTTTAAAACCCAAAGCAACATGCTTCTCAGAGAATGTAACAGGGGTTGTTTTGGGGGTGGTTAGGGTTGTGTGCTGGTGGAAAGCTTCAGCCCTCTAAGAGGCCACTTAGGCAAACCCACACCTACCACCACCCTGCAAGACCATACCACCAGCCGTGGCACAGCACAGGAAAGCACCAGGTCTCTGGCCCCACTGGAGTCTTGTGGGCGGGCTCTTCAGGCACAAACTGGACATTCATTCTTGACTCCCTGCATGCCTACTGGCCACTCCTCAGGTGTGCTAGCACATGGATCGGGACTGCCCAATTGGATCAGCTGTGGCAGTACACGGATGCTCAAGGACCACATGCATGGCTACTGTGGTGCACAGATCAGGCGTGACTCCTGCTCTCCTAGCACAGGTCTCTGCTGACTGGAGCCAACCACTAAGTAGATGAAAATTGAACAGCACAACATCAGCAAACGCGAAGGGCCACCCCTGCTGTGATACAGAGTCTGGGGGCCACTTGCAGAGCAGGTGCGTGAGCAAGGACTCTTGAGGGACCCAGCTGACACCCCTGGGTGCTGGGCCTGGCTTCAGGGTACAGTCTTGCTGTCAAGAGTTTCCATCACGGGCTTTGTGGCTGAACCCCTGGTCACCCATGTGCCTGCCAGGGACCACATGTCTGAAAGGCTGGTGAGAGCCTGCAGTTGGGAGGTGTGAAGAGACTTCTTATCCTGCATGGATGGTGGAAATCCAGCCTCACTCACTGTTGGCCTGGCAGAGTGGGACATGCAACCCCTCAGGTGGTCTGAGCTGTCCAGGCCCTTGTCAGGGTTGCTAGGCACAGTGCCAGCCCAGGTTGTTTGCTGAGGTGATTTTCCAGAGGCCAGGTTCTTGTCTCGCCCCCTTGACCTGGGTGTCCACAGCCCAGGCTGCACCTTATGCAGCATCCTCCGCAGAAAGTACAGCCGTAGGCACTGCTGGCCATCGTCCCAGAGCTGACTTCTTGTGCTGACTGCTCATGAGCAGTACCTGGACAGGCTTGTGCTATACCCTGCAACCACAAAGCTGGGAGAAGTGTCCAGGCTGCAGTCAGCTACAGGCCTGCCTCATTTATTAGGCATCTGCTGCATCCTGGGGACATGCAGCCAAGCCATGGTTCCTGACCTAAAGGGACCTGCAACTGCAGGGTGTCCCCTAGTGGCAGGTGCGGGCCATGTAGATGAGAAGCAGGGAGCAAGGCGAGCGGTGGAGATAAGAAGGCAGCCCGATCAGACAGGTCCGGGGGCTTTTTGAGGAGCTGTGCCAGACCCAGTGCATGATCGCTGTGGGGTGGCCGAAGGACTTCCGGAACGCCCATGGCCGCACAGGCTCTGCTGGCTCTCAGTCCAGCCCACCCTGTGATCTGGCCTGGGCAGGACTCTCCAGGGAGGAGCAGGGCAGTCAGCCCAATAGGCTGCTGGGGGTGCTGCCACCCTACCTCTGCCAGCTGTCCAGGGCCTGTTGCTGCTCTTGGGTGCTGCCTCCTGGGAGCCTGCTGGACACTGAGCTCACGGCTGCAAGGTGTAGAGTACTTCTCCTTTCCGTCTCTCTCCTTTAATCCCCAAGCTCCAGCTGACGACAGCACCCACCACAACTTCTCCACCCCTCGCCTGGCCTCACTGCTATGTGGACTCCTGGGCCTGACCCAGGACCAAGGCTGGGCTGGCCAGGCCTCTGAGCTGGTCTCCTGCCCACCCTCCTCCTCATGCTCAGTTTAGGAAGCAGCAATGTGGTCCTGATAGCTGGCCCCAGGAGAACCTCTGATCAGTCCCGTCAGGCACACAGAGGCCTCTGTTACCAAAGCATTGGTTCCTAGCTACTGTGAGGCCCTACACCAGAGCCTCGGGTTGGGCCTGCGGTCTGGACCCTCCCACCCTTGAACCAGCATCCTGGGGGTGAAGGTCGTAGCTCAGCTTCTCCGTGACTCAGGCACACAGAGGGTCATGACCTGCTACCCAAGAAGATGGAGATGCATCTAACTGTAAACCACGGGCTCTCTTCAAGTTACATGACGCTCACGGCAAACCACATTGCATGATTCTTCACATTTAGCACATGATGAAACCGAGACTTCAGGAAGTCAAGCAGCAAAGCTCTTCTCAGCTAAAGTCTGGATTTCTGTGGCATCCCCACTCTCCGCGGCTTCTACAGTGCCTTCATGATGGCTCAGGTGTGCTGGCGCTTCATTTCTCAAGAGGAGACTTTCCCTGCAGCTCAGAACATCGGTCAGCTTAGGAGCTGGAGTAGCCCCCGTGACCACATCATTTCTGTAGGAAACCAATATTCCCAGGAGAGCCACTGTTTACCGTGCCCGAGTGTAGAGAAGGTCATGGCAGAAATGATTTACCTCGACTGGCTTGGAGTCCAGAGGCATAAATATTTCCACAGTGAACTCTTCGTTTCCAAAAACGTAAGCAAGATCTGGATTTCCTCTGGCACAGCAGTTTCTTTTCCTGTTTTTGCCCTTATCTCTGCACTTTCGCCTCCCCTGCTGGAAAGGGACCACTGTGGAGGTCACCATCTGCAGCATGTGGCACCTGTCCCTGGTTCTCATCCACCCGAAGCATCCTGTGGCACTGGTGAGCACAGAGGTGTGGAGTGTGTGTCCGGCCTGGTGTGGAGGGCCATGTGCTAGGTGAGTCCACCCATCACCACCCCCAGAAAAGTGGGGATGAATGCACTGACTTTATCATGCCACAGAGGAGAGTGTTGAAACATACTGCTAATAAGAATTAGCTACTTTTCATAGTGGCAAAACAGGCACACCACAAAAAGAACCCTGCTAGCCACTTCAGGTACTTTTCAGTGGTGCTAAGCACATCCACCCTGCAGCTGTCACCACCACACACCTCCCGTCTTCCCAGTGTTCCCAAACGCCAGAAAGTAGCTTGATGCCTGTAGGGACCGATTTGTATAAAACATCCACGGGGCATTTTTTATTACTGGTATCCACAGCCTTGTCAGACATTTTAAATCAAAAGTGAGGAATCACACTCCTCCAAAAGAAAGATCACTTGAGGAATAGCAGTCTCTTGCTCAGGAAGCACTGACCCCTGAAGAGACCCCAGGCTTCCTGGCTGCTGTGGCTCCGCCCCTCCTGCTCACTGGTGGCTTCTGCTGTGTGGAGTGGGGGGCACTCATGGGAAGCCGAGCACCTGGGAGGTGACTAGTCGGCAGCCTGCATTGTGCTTGGGGAGCCAGGCTGCTTGCAGGCTCCTGTCTGGGTGTGCAGGGTGCCTGCTTCCTGATCCACTGCTGCCTGCCCTGTCTGAGCCCCTGAGGATACGGCCTGGGCAGTGGGTTCTCTGGGGTTCCAGGCCTGGGCCGTGTTTGTTTGGAGGGCCCTGGAAAACTGCAGTGCTGGTCCTTCCAGAAGGAGCCCCTAGGCCTTGCCTCCAAGCCCTCTCCTCCGCCTCCCAGGAAGTGAAGGGAAGCAGGACTGCCCAGGCCCAGGCCCGGTGCAGGAAGTGCCCTGCCCGGGGCTGGGAGGGTGGGGTGCTGCAAGCAGGGACCCTCATCTCTAGGCTGGAGTGCTGGTCTTCCTTCTTGGCCACCCTTCCAGCTTCTCTGGCTTTCTGCACCTCATGTGTGGGGCTGGCATCGAGGGGTCTGCCCTCCCACCCCACCCTGGCCCCCATCTGGGTGATGGGCTTCAGGTAGGGTGACTCCTGTTGAGGCCTCACCTTGGGGATTCTACACAGAGCCGCTTCCAAATGACAGCTGAACCGAGGCCTCACCAAGCTGGAGGCCAACCTGATGGCCTCATGGGGACACCAGGCTTAGAGACACCCAAAGAGCATTTGTTGATACTCTTGCTCTCTAGAATGAGCAGAGGGTCCCCTGAGGGCGAGTCTCTTCTGCCTCAGCCTTGCCAGCCCACCACCCTCCAGGATTTCCAGTGATTCCTTAAAGATTCGACGGGACTCTTCTTGTAGTTCACCACGATCTTCTTGTATGGTGAAAACCATATTTTTGACGTTCAGGGTGGAGCTGATACCTGTGACCACTTTGATCCCGGACTCAGGAGGTTGGTGGTACTTGACTGAAGCAGGTCTTCCTGACCCCACAGCTTCAGCAGCAGGGAGCTCTGTGGCCCTCGTCAGGTGTCTGTGCCTAGACACGCACTTGACCAACCCAAATCTGCTGCTGTGTCAGATTCAGGAATGTCCTCTCATGCAGGCCTCGTTTGCCAGGCCAAGTCTGAGCCCTGATCTCTGGCAGATGTATCCATATCTCTCATAAGCATTTCTAGACCTGGCTTTCTTTTTCTTTTTCCTTATTTGTGGTGCTGGTGATTGAACCCAGGTGTATCCACCCTGAGCCACACTTCAGTCCCTTTTTATTTTTTGAGACAGGGTCTCACCAAGTCACCATGCTGGCCTTGAACTTGGAGCTTCCTGCATCATCCTCCCGAATCGTGGTCACTCCAGTGTGACCACCCCACTTGGTAGACTTGGTTTGTTTATAGACCAAGACATAAATGGTGTAAGTGCCTGTCCAGCAAGTTACTTGAGAGCCCCTGCAACTGAGCTCCCTGAACTTCCTCGGTTGCCGCAGATCTGTGTCTGCGTGTCAGAACACCAGAGGCTCACGTGGAGCCTGCAGCCACCAGCTGCTGTGTGGACTCGGGTGTGTCCTATAATGGTTTCTTTTGCTGGTTTTCCTATAGGTTAGTGGAGCCCAGAGAACTGCCAGGAGGGAAGGAAAGACAGATAGCTGCGGGCGGCCTGGTGACTAAGTGAGAACACAGATCTGTGTCCACAGCAATATTTGCATAAATAGACTCTGGAACCATCCAAAAAGCAGGGAAAGCCAGCCTCGGTGGTAGCTGTGGAGTCCATGAATGCCAGTGGCTTGGGGCTCCCTTGGGGGGGTGAAAGCACTCTACAATTTGAGGTGCTGAGTGTTGCCCATCTCTGAAGGTCATTGCACCATGGTTAAAGCAAGGGCCTCTGGCAGGTAAATCAGCTCTACAGGGAGTTTCAGCCGAGTGTTCCTGTGGTACTGAGAGGTCCTCAGCCCAGCCCTGCTCCTGGGAGAGTCCACTCTGACAGGACTGGGGGGCCTCTGGGGATATGCTGGGAGACCGCGCTCAGGGCTGTGAGCCAGGCAGTTGGCCTCAGTCTGGAGCTGCCAGGCCCTAGGCTTGTGCCATGCTGCTGAAGTGAGCAGCCCTCTTGGCGGATTCAGGAGAGGGACGTTCTGCCTTTGGCCACAGAAGCATCTGCCAGTGACCTCCACACACAGGGCCCCTTGTGTTTGTCTTAGCCTGCACCTCCATGTGGAGCCCCACAGCTGAGAACCTTGCTGATGCTCCCAGCCTTTCACGGGGTCCTACAGTCGCGTTGGCTGGTGGCTTAGCACAGTCATGAGAAATGCTGAAGTCGGCCTCCCCTAAGTATGGGCTTTTCTGCCAACAGTTATTTTCAGTTGTTTCAATTACAGTTGTGCTCTCTGGTAACCACTGCAGTGGTGCATAAATGCAGGCTGAATCACAGCGGGCCCACAGAGTCAGCTCTGGGGTGGGAGGACACATAGACAGCCCCGGGAGGAGTCCGGCCCAGAGCCTGTTCCTCCAGCACACCTGAGGCCACTGTGTTCTGGGGCCTGGTGGGGCCACCACCCACTGGAAGTGGGAAGCTGTGGGATGCGTGCCACCCCAACTCTCCTGCAGCCCAGAGAGTGCTGGCAAGGCCCCACCCACCTCTGCCCTGCTCCTCCTCAGGAATTCTGGGGTGTGTTTCCTTTTGCATTCAAGAGTGAGGGGTGGGAAACAGCAATTCTTCCTCTAGCAAGGTGGGAGTCAGGAGAGGCTGAGGGCCCCTCTTCTGGGTTCACATCAGGAAGGGTATAGGGGACACAGACTGTAGAACTCATGACCGGTGCTGTTTTGTGCCTGGAAGAGGGATTTGGGGAGGAAGGGGTGGCAAGAGGAGGTACCAGGTACTCAGATCTGCATTACAAAACTTGCTTGTTGAGGAAGCCGGGTCTCTGTTCCTGAGGGCCCCCTGGGGTCACTCTGTGACCTCAAGTTGCTGATACCCCACACAGGGGCCTGCAATTTGCACTCCTATGTGCCAAGGCCAAAGCAGCACAGACTGCAGCAGAGCCAGGGAGGGAGGGGAACTGCTGCCCCAGGCATCCCCCTGCTTCGGTTGAGCTGACTGAGAGGGCTTCCCCACCTCTGGCCCTCAGAACCACCAGGTCCTGCTCACTGGACCAGCCTGGCCCTCATACCAGCACCAGCGCGGAGCCCAGAGAGTGAGTCTTGCTCTGTAGCTCTAAAGGCACGTGGTCCTGGGCAAGTCATCCCAGCTCCCTGGGCTAGGGTTCCCAAATCAGTTGAACATTGGTCAGGGAGGGTTAACTCTGGCAGACTCTCAGAACAGATCTCAGGGGTGTCAGCCACTCAGTGTTCAGGAAGAAAGGCACCCCTGGAACACAGCAGGCATATCCATACGGGAAGGAGTGGAGAAGGTGGGGCTGGGGATTCTTGCTTAGCACCAATGAAGGGGCCAAGCAGTCCTTCTGCCACTCCTGGGGGTGATCAACGAGCCACTGAGGCCGCCTCCGGCACGCTGCATGTCCTCCTCACAGAAGCGTACCTCAGGTGAGGTCCACGGTGCATCAAGATCACACAACATCCTTGCAGGACACCGGGTCCATCCACTTGGAAGCAAAATTTTAAAACCAGTAAAACCAGTGTCCCATAGTACAATTCTCACAGGAAGGAGCTTGTCCTGGGCTGCTGTCAGCTCACCAGTCTGGAGCAGAACAGGCACCTTGAAGGCAGAGAGCTTGGAGCAGGCAGAGCCATGTCCTTGGGAAGAAGACCCCAGCCTCAGGCCTGCAGAGGAGATCCATTATGCCGCCACAATTTCCTAAGACACTTTAAACACCAGAAGTGAGAAGACGTGGTCAAAAAGCAGGCTTGGAGGTCTGAGTAAAATTGTATTTTTTTGTTGTTGTTGTAGATGGATATAATATCTTTATTTTATTTATTTATATGAGGTGCTGAGGATTGAACCCAGTGCTTCACACATGCTAGGCAAGTGCTCTACCAGTGAGCCCCAGCCCCAGCCCTATATGTAGTTCCATGTAAAACAGTGGGAAGGCATAGCAACTGCAGCCAGAGTGCCATCAGCCTATGGTGAGGAACAGCAGCAGCAGATCAGTTGTGCATGCACACCTGGAATGTGTGTATGCAGTGGTGTGGGACCCAGTGTGGGAGCTGGACCACTGTGCCCAGGGTCTTTGGTCCTGTGCCTGGAATAAGTTCGCTTCGAGGTATTGCCACATTCAGGTAGCTTAGGCTGTAAGTCTAAATAGAAAACAAAGATCATGAAGGTTAATTTGCTTTAATTAAAATGAATTTTACGATCATTTCTTGGCACATCGCAAGCTAAATCACCTTCTGAGTGTACACTCAGCCACTCAGCGAGCTCGTGGAGAAAGCTGCACTTGTGCATCCGTTTCCTGCATGCCACGTCCTCCTCAGCCAGGCTCTGGCATTTGTGCCTTGCTGTGGTGCTCAGCAGAGCTCAAGCATGGCCAGCACATGGGTGTCCTGGACTGCATGCTTTCCTAATACACCAAGCGTGCCCAGCACATGGTGTCCTGGACTGCATGCTTTCCTAATACACCAAGCGTGCCCAGCACATGGTGTCCTGGACTGCATGCTTTCCTAATACACCAAGCGTGCCCAGCACATGGTGTCCTGGACTGCATGCTTTCCTAATACACCAAGCGTGCCCAGCACGTGGTGTCCTGGACTGCATGCTTTCCTAATACACCAAGCGTGCCCAGCACGTGGTGTCCTGGACTACATGCTTTCCTAATACACCAAGCGTGCCCAGCACATGGTGTCCTGGACTGCATGCTTTCCTAATACACCAAGCGTGCCCAGCACATGGTGTCCTGGACTGCATGCTTTCCTAATACACCAAAAGGAGCAGACCTCCTCGAATGGCAGCAGGAGCAGGAGCTGGAGCTAAGGCAGGTGCACACCTCGCGAGTGCCCCTGTGTGGGTGCTGACTCCAGTCCTTGGCGCACACCCAGTTCCTGCCATAGCCGCCTGCCCTGTCTCCAGATCAGAGCACCTGAGAGTGGCCCGTGGGACAGGTCAGCACAATCTGGCTCATCTTCTCAGCCGCCATGTTCTCCCCAGAGGCCTGAGCCTTTACCTACTGCTCCCCCAGCAGGCTGTCGTATGACTGGATCTCAGAGGGATGCTGCCCACCAGCCCTGTGCAGCTTTGAGGCCCAGGGGCTGCATGTCCCATGCAGCAAGAGCCTCGTGCATAGCTGCTGCGGGAAGGAGGTGAACTTGTATGGCTGGGCAGATGCTGTTCTCTCAGGTCTGCCCAGTGACAGGGGCCAAGAACTGATTGCTTTCTACCTGATACAAGAGTCTGGATTCCTGTCACCTCCTCCTGTGGCTTCTTTCTGCCTTATATGAAAAGAAGATGTTTCACTTGTCAGTTACATGTCAAGCAAAGGTGCATTTGCCACAGTGAAGTGGCACTGGCAGAGACTGACAGGGTCTGAGAGAGTCGGCATTTACCTACAGTAAAGGGTGAGCAGGTTCCTCTTGCACCCTTCCCTTTCCCTGGGCTTCGGGTCATTCTGGCAGCGGCACCTCCCTCTGCAGAACCACAGGGCCAGGTCCAACAGTCTCCAGTGGCTGAAAACCCTCGTTGGTAACAAAAATTGAAGCCAAAATGTGCAGCGAGGGTCAGTTTGTGTAAGACTTGTGGCACCAGTATATGACTGGCCAGGACAGCTGAGCCAGGCTCCTGAGCAGAGCCCGTCCTGGGGCTCAGGCTGGCCCACAGTGCAGTTGGTATGCCAGGATGAGCGGCTCTGGCCGTGTACCTGCAAGGCCCTCATCCTGGGGAAGGCAGAAGAGCCTGCTTCCCCTTGAGTCCCCACGGTCCAGATGCTGGACGTGTTTAAACACTTAAATTGAGCAACAAATACATCACTTAGAGTGACTTTTGAAAGAAATAAGAGTTCTATTCTTCTGAGATGAGTATAGGTGAATGCTGGAACATGAAGATAATAAGCTCAGGTTATGATACCCAACCTGTTTTCATGCACCTGTGTCACATTTGTTGTAAAACCCACAGAGTTGAAAACATGGGTCTTAGTGGGCTAAAGATGGAGTTCAGGGGGTGTCCCAGGACAGAGCAGGCATGTTGGCACCCCTCAAGTGGTATGGTGGAGGCAGAAACTTGCAGACTCTGATTTCCTAAGGATGGCTTCAGTCTGCGCCGAGGAAAGACAGCTCTCCCAGGAGTCCAAGGCTGCAGCGACCAGGGACACCCTTTATTGGGAAGGCCACATTCTACAGCCAGCAGGACCCAGGCATCGACCTTTCCTTTGTCAGTGCATTCAGCCTTATAGCTACCACCACACAGGACTCCCTGGGACCCCAGGGGGAGATGCCTCCCGACCTGCCCAGGCCACTGGCTGCACTTGCCTGCTGGACCCTCGTGTAAGACCAGTCTTGTGGCACATGGCCTGCACTGGCTCCCTGCCTGTGTTCCTCTACAGATGGCCATGTGCTGTGCACCCATCTTTGCCCTGTGTGAATCACATGCTGTGGGGGCCCCTGTGCAGGCCTCCGTGTGTGCCACTCAGCTCGGTAGCTCCTGTGGGAGCTATGCACTGAACTGCTTGGGACCCACAAGACCCCACAGATCAGCTCTGAGTTTCGCTTCACGTGCCTCTTCTTGTTTCCTACCCTGTCCGAGGAGAGAGGGCTGACCCCTGCCTTGATACTGCTACTGGGGCTGCCTCCTGCCAGGAGGGAATCATCTGGGGCAGGTTGTTAGCATTATTTGCTATGAAGGCAAAAAGACCCAGAAAAGTGGCTGTTTGGTACTAACATGGTATAAGGAAAGGCCTCTCACAGGAGCTGAAGCGCTTTGCGGGAAACCCCTCACACAGCAAGTCAGCATGTCGCGGTCGTGCCAGCCCATGTCCACACACTGCTAGTGGGCCCAGCCCAGAACCAGTCCCCGCTGACTCCTGGGTGGAGGGAACTGAGGTTTCATTTAGAGGGTCAATCTATTGAGTGATCTCTCTTCTTTGCCTATTGAAAGTTGTGTAGGACCTTTATGGCTGGTTCTGATGTAGCATTTCTGTGGTCTGGGAGCCACCAGGGCTGAAGCCAAGGAAGATGCCCAGGAGGACAGGGCCTCGGCCACTGAGGGAGCTGGTCTGGGTGCTCCCTGTCCAGGAAGCAGAGTTGTGTGCAGTAGAGAGGAGCTGTGCTGCACTCCCCACCCTCTGTGCATGGCTGTTCTCTCTACGCCCAAGCCTGGCTCGTTCTGCAGACATCTCTTCCTTCCCTCTGTCTCCCACATTGGTAAGCTCTCCTCCTCTTCCTTGATTTCCTGTAGAAGCCTAATGCAGATGGAAAGTCTTCTCTGCATGCACCTCCCTGTTTCCTGAGGCACAGGCCTCAGGGTCCAAACACCTCCCCCCACCAAGCCCGCCCAGAGGGGAAGGAGCCTTCAGCACTGTGGCTTCCAGGTGATCTCCGCATCTCCATTGGGTCTAGGGCCAGCCCCGTCACATGCATCCTGCGCATGCCTGAGAAGGGCAGGAGGGCTAGCTGCTCATCAGAAGGAGCCAGTGGCTGTGGACAGAGGGCTGTGGACAGCTCGGCCCTCCCAGCTGTCTGCTTCCCTGCCTCCAGCCTCAGTTTACCTCCAGCAGCAGGAGATGCCGTGGAACTGTGGTGTCTGTACTCCCCTGGGTACAGCCGGAGCCTGGTGGATACAGGCCTGGCCTGCCAGCTGACTACGCTGTCTGTACTGCTCAAGTGCTCGTTTCCCACGTTCCCAGCTGCAGAGTGAAGCAGAGGGGACAAGAGCAGATCCCTCCCAGGCAGCAGGGGCACCAAGTAGGGTCTGGCCCCTGGGGGGACCCTGGGGCAGGGTGCCCAGCAGGATGATCAGGCTAAGGACTAAGCCTTGCAACTTTGCCTCCTTCCTGCCAGGGCTGGTTCTCAGCCACTTTCTCAGGCAGACTTTGGGGTCATAAAGAGCCCTCCTTTGCTAGAAGTGTGTGGAGGAGGCGGGGTGCCCCTTTGGCACCGCTTAGTTGGATAACTATGGGGTGTCATATGGAATGTAGACTGTTAATCAGCCCCCTTGCCACTACCAGGCAGATGCCAGCAGCATCTGCCCAGCCAGTTGTAACAGTCGCTAGGTGTCCCCTGAGGGCAAAGCCCAGGTAAGTGGTAGCTGCCTGGGTCATGTTTAGGGTTGGGCTTAGGGTTAGGATGGGGCTGGGCCTGCAGGATCTGGCCTGCCCCTCAGCTGGTGTGATTGTGATGTAATGATGCACAGTCTAGGAGAGGCCAGGCTGGGTCTCAGTAGTGCCAAGGTCACTAGAGTGCTGGGTCACCTGCTTCCTACAGAGATGAGAGTCCCTGTGGCGCCAGGCAGCCCCATCGCTCACAAATGGGCAGAGATAGTAACGTTGGAAAATAAGATCACCCTCCCGGAAACATCCAGGGCCACTGGCAGAGAATGAGAACTCCAGAGCCTGGTGGGATTGGCCCGGGAGGCCTCCAGCAGTACCTGGGTGTGAGCGTGGACCAGGCTGCTCTGCTTGGATTCCTGTGTGGGCGGCACTTGCTCCTCCTGCTGCATGTCCCTGCCTGTTAGCAGCTGTCACCGCCCTTGCCAGCCCTGCTCTGCCAGCCAAAGAACTCCCCAAGCAGGACCTCAGGTGAGCAGGGTTCTGTACCTGCACTCCACAGCCAGCTAGCTCAACCAGGCCAGACCAGCACGCAGGCCTCTGTTCAGCTGTCCCCACCCCACCCTGCCACCTTCCTGTAGGATGTTTACTTCTGGGCTGCTCTCTGCAGACACTGAGCTTCACTGCTGCCAGAGCCACCGAGAGGTGCTCGTCTCAGACCTGGCTTCCCTGGACAGAGGCAGGCCCTGCTGCAGCAGCTCTCAGGAACCAGCGTCCAGTTGCTACCAGCAGGCAGCTCCATTTTGGGGCCAGACAGTACACCACCTGAGCCTTCACGTACCTACAGTAGTTCTTGGACCATTTCATGGCCAACCAGAATGTGAACAACCTGTGGACCAACTTGTCACTGCACTGTCCTGTCCCATGAGGAGGTGAAGATCTGATTAGAGTTGGGCAACCTGAGCCTTGTGCTCCTGCAGGTCTAGCCAGAGGCAGAGGGGATCTCAAGCCAGATCTCCATGTGTGGTCTGAAGGGAGGCCAGTGGCAGGTCTTGGGGGCCCCTTCAGCCCTTCTGCTGGCTCAGGGCAATGACCTGCTGATGTGGCTGACACAGGGCAAGTGTTGCAGTGTGTGGGTGTGTGCTTCAGCTGCCGGGTTGACCCCTCCCTTCCCAGCCTTGCTGAGCACTGAGGCTGGCTCAGTGTGACTCAGCTGACTGACTTCAGCTCCTGAGATTACCAAGAGAAAACATTCCCTTCTAGTTAAGAGAAAAAGAGAGAGAGATGACCATAGCCACCTTCAGGTCCTTTCTTTGGAGATGCAGTGGGTCATGCCACCTGGGCTGGCCAGGCAGCATGCCCACCTCCTGGCACTACCCAGAGGAGACTTGGGAGGGAGCAGCGAGTTCCCCTGGGTGCTTCCTGACTGGCTTCCCCTCTCATTCCATACCTCTGCAAAAATGTATGAAACAGGGACTTGCCTTCCATGGTTTGCTCTCTCCCTGCAGCTAGGCTCTGCACCTCCTGCTTCTCCGTCCTGGGAAGAAGAGCCGCAACGTGAGCCCTCCAGGCTGCTTGGTGTTGACACAATCTGAGGGCGGGAAAGGAGAGGGGACCCACCTGACATCTGCCTTCAATTCTTGGAAGAGACACTTGCTGTGTCCACATCTCTTCAGCACGGCCCCTCTGGGATACCCACCCCCACACCTGCCCCTGCTGGCACCACCTGACTCTGCGCTGCTGCCATCCTCCATGGATGAGATGCTGTCTAACCTTCTGGTGCTGTGCCGGAGGATGCACCTCCTAACTCCTTGAGGGTCCACTCCCAGCCCCACAGGGACCACAGCACCAGTGCCAGCTCCATTGGGCCATTACTAGGAGACCAGGGCTGGAATGTGTCTTCCCAAGGTGCTGTGGTCAGATGCTTCCCTGGAGCAAAGATGGCCAAAAGGCCAGGCAGGAAGTCTGTGCACATCTCCCCTGATTAAGAAGCACATGCTGGGCTGGGTTGTGGCTCAGAGGTAGAGCGCTTGCCTACCATGCATGAGGCACTGGGTTCAATGACCAGCAACACATAAAAATAAAATGAAGCTATTGCATCCACCTATAACTAAAAAATAAATATTAAAAAAAAAAGAAGAAGCACATGCTTTGAGAGTGGGCAGGTTCTCTGCCCAGTTCCTCTTTTCCATCCCTTGTGCTGTGCTCTCTCCTTGTCAGCGTGCCTCTCTGTAGCGTGGTGTCCCTGCATCTCCAGGAGCCTTGCTTGTCTGCCTGCCTGGCTTTCTCTCGCATGTGGCATCAGTACCTGCTCCTGACCAGGGAACTGAATCTCCTTTGTCAATTTGGATACCGCCCCAGGACTGAGCATAATGGCTTCCAAGCATCAGTAGCTGGAAAATTTGAAAGCCTAAGGAGGGAGCTATGGCCGCCTCCACATGATCTTCAGTTAGCAGAGTGAGGGTGTCCACGTTGGGACACCCCATTCAAAAAAGAGCCATTGTTTGAAGAGATCCATTTAACAGAAAAGCAGCATCTATTTCTGCCTTCTTGCCATCCAGGTGGGGTCCCTGGTGTCTGATCACGCTTCCTGTAACTGTGGCCTTTCCAAGGAGGCCACAACCCTGCCCCCAATGGCCCTTCATCATTTCTACTCTTGCATGGTAGATGTTTTCAGGCCAGAGCAGCACAGTTCCTAGTATGTATCACACTTGCAGGAAGCTGGGGAGACTGGGAGCTGGGCGTGATAGTGCCTGATTTCTCGGAGTGGGACTTCCTGTGTTGGTAGTGAGTGGAAGCATCATGTGGTAGCATCATGCTGGTTCCCGGCAACTTCTGTTGGTGCCTGGCGTTCAGGTGGGACCACTCCCCACGATGGACAGGTGCACAGGAGTACTTGGTTTCCGTTTTTATAAGCCAGGCAGCGATTGCTGTTGTTGCTTAGAAATACACAGGAATACCACTTGGGCTTAGGCAGTGATTTCTTAAATACAACACCAAAAGCTCAAGCAACAAAAGAAAAAACAGGATCAAAATCACAATTTAAAACTTCTGTGTTTCAAAGGACATGATCAAGAAAGTAAACAGATATCTTACAGATTGGAAGAAAACATTTCCAAAGTATGTACCTTCTCGGGGACTTGGGTCTAGAATGTGTAACTATTCTCATGTCAGCAATAAAAAGACAGAAAATCCAGTTGGAAATGGGTGAAGAACCCGAATAGACATTTGTCCAGAGAAGGTAACAAATAGCCAACAAGCACATGAAAAGATGTTGGACATCGCTGGTCTTGACGGAAACAAACCCACAGACAGCTGTAGTCAGACAAAGGAGAGCCAGAGTTGAAAACGTGGAGAGGAACTTGGAGGCCCCACACACACTGCTGGAGAGATGTGAAGTGTTGCAGCCACTATGGGAAATAGCATAGCTGTCCCTGAAAAGCTGAACAGGGCTGAGGCGTGGCTCAGTGGTAAAAGCATGTGCGTAGCGTGTATGCGGCCCTGGGCTCAGTCTTCCACACCATACACAGTTAAACACGGAGCTACCACATGACCATAAAGCTGATGCACACATATGTTTGTGGCAGCATTAGTCACAATAGGAAAAGGCATAAAGCACCCATATGAGCACCAATGGCTGAGATAATGAGCAAATGAAGGTTATCTGCACAAATATTATTCAGCTATAAAAGGAAATGAAGACAGGCGCAGTGGCCACACCTATCATTAGGCAACTCAGAAGGCTGAGGCAGGAAGATTGAAAATTAGAGACCAGCCTCGGCAACTGTCTCAATAAAAAATAAAAAGGACTGGGGATATAGCTCAGTGGTAGAGTGCCCTGAGTTCAGTCCCCAGTACCAGGAAAAATGAAAAGAGGAAGGACTTGAATGTGAATGAAGCTCATGAAAACCCTGGACTGTGGAAGCTCATGGGACTTAGAAGAAGCCGGTTGGAAACTCCCCTGCCCCATGGTTCTGTTAACACAGTGTCCAGAGCAGGAATCCGGAGACCGTAGCCAACAGGAAGCTGCGATGGGGAGAAGGGCATTGGGAGGCACAGGTCCATTTGGGGGGGGGGGGGTGATTAAAAAGGTCTTGTAGTTAGATGAAGGCTCCACAGCATACCAAAACCACTGAACTCTGGGCCTTAAAAAGAGAGAAAATGGTGAATTTTACGTAAATTTTATCTAAAAGAAATTTAAATGAAATGCACATGGAGCCAGTGTGGCTAGTGATGGAGCAGTGGGTGTTATGGCCTCCTGCGCAGCCTGGGGCCGGGCTGCCGCTCCTCACTGGGCCCTGGGTCATTCCTTGCCGTGTGACCTTTCCTGGGAGCCTCTCTGCAGAGATGCTTCTTTGAAGAGGTAGCCTGAGATTGTGGGAGGAGACACCAGAAGGCCAGTTGCCTGGGACTGCTGGGGCAGCATTTTCCATAGCGAAAGCAGATGCTTTGGGCTGTTTTTGCTTGTGTTTGTTTTGGTTTTGTGGTGCTGGGGATGCAGCCAGGGCTCGCGCCTGCTAGGCCAGGACTCTGGGGCTGAATTGCACCAGGTCAGGACTTGGTACACGTTTTTAAGACAGGGAAATAATGAAGAGGTAGGGCCAGTGCTTCCAGGGAAGGCTTGTGCTGTCTTGCCAGCCCCTCTCCTGCCTCTGCACCCTGTTGGGTCAGGACCAGCTCCTGCCCACCCTCAGGACTCCATATCAAGTGCACATACTGCACCACTGTGCCTAGACACAGGACCCCAGAGGAGTTGAGGCTGGTTCACTCCTGGGTTCTGTTTTCCTGTATTAGTGGGAATAAAACATTGCTTTAAAGTTACAGAAAAGGGCTGAGATATACAGATATAGTTGGTAGAGTGCTTGCCTTGCATGCACAAGGCCCTGGGTTCAATCCCCAGCACCACACACCCACACACACAAAAAAATAAAAAAGTTACAGAAAAGACTACTTGGATGAGAATGAGGACTTGGTGTGTGGGGTGTTTTCTTCTGCTGGCAGAAATCCTGTAACACACTCAGCTCTCAGCCCCCTGGAATCTCCCTTAAGGGGAATGTACCTGGGGAACACGGGCCATGGGGATCTCCTTGGTGAGCTTCCGCCCAGCATGCTGCACGCAGCCCTCCTGTCGCAGGGACAGTGTGCTCAATGCTCAGCAGCCCCGAACACTGCCAGCAACACCCCTGGGTTGGGGTGGGGCAGAGAGAGGAGAAGAGTCCCAGTGTCAGGATGCTGACACTGGGGGGGGTCCTGCGGCTCCTTCCTGTGTGCACATCTTGTTTTTCAGCTTCTGTGGCAGACTTAGATGTTGACGTTTCTGTTGTTCTTAGAGCAGAATCTTGTGCCAGCTTGTTTTGCTCCGCGTTGTTGTTCTCAGACTGCAGCCTGTGCCTGTGCCGGCACCCAGCTGTGGGGAGGAGGGCTGGTCAGTACCTGGGGCTGGGGCTGGAGCATGTGCATGTGGGCCTGCACCCCACAGCTGCACTCACATGTGGCATGCCATCTGATGTCCCCAAGAAGATGAGAAGCACATTCTCTTCTTGCTTTCTCCTCCTGTCTTCCTTTCCTCTTTTAAAACTTGGCTTGCACTTAAACAATGGCACCTGCTCCTGAGCGGGGAAGGCTGCTGCTTGTGCTGTCCAGGGGCTATGAGGTGGGATGCTCTGTGC